>NW_026930659.1:0-43074 GCF_032062105.1 Saccostrea cuccullata | reverse complement strand
AAATCCATTTTGAGGTAGCCACATTGCTAATTTTATAGTATTTTTGATAAAATAAAAAGTTGGTATTGCAGACACCAATCCGGAAAAAAAGTTTCATCCTCATTTTTTTGTAGTTTAGTACTCAAATATCACTTTCGGGGATTTTGGCTACTTCGTTTGAAAGTACGTTCGAAAATTGCCTACGATGTTCACACGCTGATAAGTAATGGATAAAGCAAACCTTTTGATGAGACATGGAAAGTTTATCTGTGAATAAATTAAATTATCTTTATTTTAAAGAAAACTCGAAAATTAAAATTTAAAAAAATACCTCCCTCATCTACTTTATTGCCAATAAAATGATAAATAAAATGCCTCCCTCCCGCATCTGTTTTGGAGAAAATTGGCCTGAGAACCAGAGAATTAAATTTAGATAGCCTTATTTAAAAAAGAAATACTACAATTCATTCCTCATACAGTGCAAATCCTCCCAACTGGCATACATCTAGACCAGACTGCTTCAATTCTAACAATGTTAAAGTATTTCCTTGTTTTGTAATAATGAAAGACAAAGGATTTCTACAAGATCATTTATAGGATTTGTTTATCACAATGGTTTATACACCACAAAACGATGGAGTATCTTTTAATCAGTCTTAAACTGATTCTGACAAATCACAAAAAAATCAATTCCTGACCAAGTTTTTCTGACAAGAATTAAATTGTAAACTACACTAAAGCACCATAATTATTTAACATAAAGGGTTCATCACAGAAAATCTATACAAATTATTGGTTCATAGTTTTGAAAATGAACTTTTAATCAAAAGTTTCCCTGGAGAAACCCAGTCAACTAATCTTTGTGGAAAATATACACACATGTACGTGACTTTTAAAAAAGACTTGAACACATGGATGTTCACATACCTGGTAACTAAACATATCTTTAACACATTAAATAGGAAAATATTTATTTTTAATTACAAGTTTTAAAGAATTCTAAGAATTACCAATCTATGTTATTGAACAAGACCCTCTTTTGACCGGGCATACATAAAGTAAAATAAAAAAAGTGATACACAATTGAACTTCAGTGTCTTAAGTACCATGGATATATTGAAGTGATCTTGAAGTCCCATCTAATAATTCATTTATTTAAGAATTTTATCTCAAATCCTCTGATATCTCTTGAATTTTTTTTCTACACCACTGAGTTTGACTGTTCAAGGAATTATAGATTTTGACAGAATTAACAATAACACGTGCTCCTGTCCAGTTCAGGCCTGAGCTGACATTTTCCTGTCCACACTCTCCTGCTGTCTGTGTGTGTCCAGTAGCACCTGCTGGTCACTGAAGAACTGCTTGGCCTGACCACAAGTGTTGTTAACACACATTGGACACCTCAGCAGCAGCTGCTTAGAACAGGCACGGTTGGACTCCAGATGAGACTTCACAAGGTCTGCCTGGGCCTACATCAACACCAGGAAATAAAAGTCAGACAGAAGCCAAACGGAGAAATAGTCACAATTTAATAATGAAATCGTGTATGTCATCAAATTTGGTACCCACATTAGAGACCATTCAAGAAATCAAATATATGAAGCAAAATGGTGGTGTTATATAATTAAAGTGTCTGACCTAATTAATTAGCGGCTGTCATTAATTTATACTTAGAATTTACCTACCTTGATGAAAGTTGAGCTGTCATTCATTGCTGGGGCTCGCCTTATGTTGAGATTATGCTGAAAAAAAGAAAAAACTTTCGATTACAGAAATCTATGTACATGCATAAAATGAGAACCTATTTCAGAAATCAATACAATTTCGTTTTTTTCTTCTATTATTTTTTTCCACAATGATATTTAATGAAGTTTATCCAAAACAATATCATAACTTTGAATCAAAATACTCAATGTGACATAATTCAAACCAGGGATTCCAAATACATGACCTTCACAGGGCATGTTATAGAAATTGCAAATAAACTACAACTTAAACAGCTAGTGACAGGAGAGAGAAAACTATAATTTAATAAACCTTCTCTCCTAGTTCCTCAGCATATTCCAGATCTAATTCAAAAAGTGTTTCAATATGGTCACTAGTGAAGGCAATGGGGACTAATAAGACGTTCTTCTTTCCTTTGGCAGCAAGTCCTTCTATAGCTGAATCTGTCGCTGGTCCTAGCCATGGAAGAGGCCCAACCTTTAAAAAATCATATCAAATTTAAAACACACAGAAATAGACAACATACAATCATTCCATTTCTTTTCAAACACCCTTAGGCTAAGAAAACAATATATTTGTGGCTTACAACAGCCTGACTATCTTAGATTAGACTAAACAGGACTAGGTGGGACTAGACAAGACTGGACTAGACTAGAATAGCTCTTACTGAAAAAGGATAGACTGGAGTAGACGCTAATACATGTAGTCCAGTATTAATTGGTCTTGTTTGACTTGCCAGTCCAGTTAGTCAAGTCTAGTCCATACTGTTGTAGATTTTATTTTTAAGAATATATTGAACTATATTTATGATGAACACTTTTTTAGACAAGGCTAGATTAGACTAGCTAACTAATCCAGGGGCCCGTTTTCCAAGTCGTAAGTCTTAAAATTTCCGATCATACGACGAATCATAGGACCGTTTTACGAAATGTGTCGTAATCGCATGTAGTAACTCCTAAGTCATAACTTTCCTCGCATGCAAGTCATAAAGGAACTCTCTTGCACGTAAAAATATAAAAATAACTTGGATACCATGCAAGCCAAGGTGAGGTAATGTGCAGACAATTTATATAAAAAATTGCTAAAAAAGTAAATTGGCGACAAGAAGAGATCTCTGCCCTTGTTTATTGCGTGGCAGATCCCATTGATAAAATACAAGGAAATTAAAAATTTTGCCATTTTTGAGGACAGAGAAAAACTCTCAAATCTGGGAGGAAGTTTTGGAGAGATCTCATACAAAAATTAATTTCTTTCTTATTTTATTTATATATTTAATTTGGCAAAATAAAAACCCACGGTCGTATGTAGTATGTTTGGCCATATGACCAAGTCTACGACTTACGACCTTTTGTAAAATGGGCCCCAGTCTATCAGAAAAATCTTTTATTTGAAATCTAATGTAAAATACAAAATTCTTATTTATGTGCAAAAGAACTGAGGTCATTAAACAAGGAAAAGATTTGAATAGTTTTTTCCTAATTGAGACATGTAAAAATTAGAACTCTTAAATGAGCTAGGCCTCATCAAAGCCTCAGAGGCTTACAGCTATAGGCCCAAGGCCTCATATATTTGAACAAACTTGCATGACTTAAGATTATCAGGAATGTTACATATAAATAGGACAAGTTGTGACAGATAAGGGTATTAAACAAGAGGCCCATGGGCCTTATAGGTCACCTAAGCATTATGCAACAACTTTCCAGTTATTGAATTTGATTCATGTTTTAAGCCAGATGCTATGGTATTCACAATTTTGAAAGAGGCACCATTGATCATCATAACAATACACTTAGCAGTTGCTTAGCTTGGTTACTTAATACCCATAGGCAGGGTAGGGGAACAAAAAAATGCATTTCAACTAAGGGTGAAACGTTTACTGAATTTTGTAAACGTTTAAACGGATAGCAGTAAACGAAACGGTACCGTTTAAACGGGAAATATTCTATGTTGGATTTTTATGGCTACTCATTCATGAAACTCGAATTTAATAATCAATTCTTTCACTTTAATATAAGTATGAGCTGTTATTACAAATTTATTGTTGGTCATTGTGATTTAACCGTAAGAATTTGAGGCGCATTAAATTCATTCACTTACGACCTCGTCACCCAACTGCTTGGTTTATTTGGTTACCGGACGTAGAAAAAATAATTGTAAAGATGGATCTTTTAATCTCGAAAAAAGTAAAACAGGACCTGCTGAATGTATTGAAACTTTTCAAAGACTTGTGAAAAATGTATTATATTTATTTAATCAAAATATATCAAGTTTTATGATCAAGTGTCGTAAAACATCGCTAGTATTAGCAACTCGGAAATCGGAATTAATTATGTTAGCCCGTATCGGGTTTTAGATATTTTCATTCAATATGTTTCCGGTTTAGATTGTTGCTTATCAAATGGCCAAAGACGGTGTTTCTTTTGTAAATTATGAAATAAAACAATTTTTTTTGTGTTAAACTTTATTTCTGATAGACATTGATAATGACCTTCGTGTAAACGTTTACTCAAACTGTAAACGTTTAGAGCATATAATCGAAACGTCGCCGTTTACACGTGTAATCGTTTCGCCCTTAATTTCAACTAATCAGTAATATTCAGTAATAATCAGTAGTGCCCTTACCACACATGAAGCCTTGACCCTTAGGTCTAGATCCACATACTGCACAATTTTTGAAAAGGCATCCTTGCTTTTCAAAAATATTTGATTAATACCAAGGAGCAGATTTCAAACAATTCATTCATTTTCAGTATATAAGTACAGCCCCCCCCCCCATGGTACCCCTGACCCTGAAGCCTTGAAATTCACAATTCCGCAAGATTTGGGCCCTTGCTCATCAAACCTGTATAGGTAGTTCATCTGCTGAATACCCAGAGACAGAGAAGAAAATTTTCAAAGATTTAATGTATGTTCACTATATAATCAATAGAGCCCCGCCCTAACACCAGAAACCCTGACCCTGGGGCCATAAAATTCACAATTTTGAAAGAGGCATTCTTGCTCATCATAACTATGTACTTAGTTTATTTAATACCTAGGAGCAGAGAAGAAAATTTTCAAAGAATTCATGTATTTTCACTATATAATCAAAAGAGCCCTGCCCTAACACCAGAATCCCTGACCCTCGGGCCATAAAATTCACAATTTTGGTAAAAGCACTCTTGCTCATCATAACTATGCACTTAGTTAGTTTATTTAATACCTAGGAGCAGAGAAGAAGATTTTCAAAGAATTCATGTATTTTCACTATATAATCTACAGAGCCCTGCCCTTACACCAGAACCCCTGACCCTGGGGCCATAAAATTCACAATTTCGGTAGAGGCATTCTTGCTCATCATAAATATACACTTAGTTAGTTTATTTAATACCTAGGAGCAGAGAAGAAGATTTTCAAAGAATTCATGAATTTTCACTATATAATCAATACAGCCTAGCCCTAACACCAGAACCCCTGAACCTGGGGCCATAAAATTCACAATTTTGGTAAAAGCACTCTTGATCATCATAACTATGCACTTAATTAGTTTATTTAATACCCAGGAACAGAGAAGAAAATTTTCAAAGAATTCATGTATTTTCACTATATAATCAAAAGAGCCCTGCCCTAACAACAGAACCCCTGACCTTGGGGCCATAGAATTCACAATTTTGGTAGAGGCACTCTTGCTCATCATAACTATGTACTTAGTTGGTTTATTTAATACCCAGGAGCAGAGAAGAAGATTTTCAAAGAAATAATGCAATTTCACTATATACTTGTTTAGCCCCACCCTAGCACTACAACCCCTGACCCCAGGGCCATGAATTTCACAATTTTGGTAGAGGACTCAATGCTGATTACAATCATGCAAACAGTTTGACTGCTTGATGTCCATGAGTAAAGAAGATATTTAAAGATTGCATTAAATTTATTGGTTTTGGCCCCACCCCTCAGACCCCGAGGGGGCAGGGATCATGAAATTCCCAATTTTTGTTCCCCTTCACCCATAGACGCTTTGTGCCAAATTTGGTTGAAATTGGTTCAGTGGTTGCAGAGAAGAAGCTGAAAATGTTCAAATGTTAACGCATGACGGATGATGCACGACGACGGACGAAAACGGATAGCAATAGGTCACCTGAGTTTACTCAGGTGACCTAAAAACTATTCACAAAAACTTCTTTTCTGATTTCTTTGATCACTTCCTGTGACGACCGGAAATGACGGCGAACGATCTTAACCCTTATGAGTTTCCTTACTTATCAAGATGCTTTATTTCTTACAAAGATTTGATTGCTATTTCTGCCTTATTGTAGCATAAGGAACTTTGATCTGAACAAACTTGAACAAACTTGAGTGGATATTTCTGACTGTTACCCTTCTGTGTTTGTGAAGATGTTTTAATAAAACTTGAAGAACCCTCTCTACACTGCACACTAAAGAGTTCTGATTCTATGGTATTTTTTTGCAGTTAGAGTGATCTGCCCTTAGATCTAAATTATTAAAATTAGAAATTCACAGTATATTACACAATTTGTAATCAATTCAAATATTCTTAACATTTTAAAAGGCCAAGATAAATTAACTGAACATGTTATTTGCATGTATTTTCTCTGTGGAAGTAAACAACAGTGATTTCTATTCACTGATACTGTGTTGTGTTTGATTATTTTTCCTGGGGGTAAATGCCATGCACCATATGTTGAAAATCATATAAATAAGCTCAATACTAACACCTTTATAGAATATATTTTTCTCAATATCCAAAAAACATTTTGTACTGGTGTAGAGAGGGTCCTTAATGAACTTTGAATCCCTATCTTACATGTACCATAGGGGTCATGAAAAAATTTTGTATCTTGTGTTCTCAAAATGGAATTTTCATTTTTTGTCTCTTGGTTCAATGATTATTAAGAAGATTCTAACTATAAAGAAGATGGGCACATTTGGTGGGTGATCTGCAGGAATCATTTGTACGAAACATTTATGGTTTAAATGTCCATGATTTGGTTGGCTGCACATAGCTGGTCAGATTTTACAAACACGACAATAGGTTTTCTAGATCTTTTTTTCATTTAGTTTGAAAGACTTTGTGAAATTGTAACATTTATGTCCGTTTTTCCTAGGGGGTACTATAACATAGTAATGTTTCACAAAAAATAAACACCTAAAATATTTAATGCATAGATGAATGATACGTGTACATGCAATTATATAATAAAAGATTGGAATTGATTTCGCTCGAGAACCAAACTGAACCAAAATTTATCTAATTCAAAATTTTAATACATCAGTACATAAAACGAAACTGACAAAATAAATGGTTGTTTGCATGAAAAAAAAAATTAATGCCCCATGCCAGGCTCGAACCAAAAACTTTTTGCTATGAGTGAACTGAACAGGTAGCCCAACTTACTGAGCTATCACCGCTACACATATACAGATGATTTTAAAAGGACAAGGAAGCACCACATTTACACATTTGGATTTTTTGGGGAAAAGTTCATTTTTTGTGGTCTCTGGGTCTTCTATCCATTTTTTAAAAATGTGTATTCGTTTCTTTGAATTAAAATACACACAAACAATGTTTAAAAATCATGGAGAGAAGACCCAGAGATAGAAAATTTTTTAGAAAAAACATGTTTAAAAATGTACCATTTTGTGCCAAATGTCTGATCTGGCCAATTTTCAACTTATTTTTTAGCAAATCAAAGCTCAATTTCGGGAAAATATTTTCCTTTCCCGTTGCACATAAACCCGATAAATAAAAAAAATGTTAAAATTTCATGTGACATGTCGATAAAATTTTCACTTTTCAATTACTCCCAGATTCCTGCCGAATGCCAATCAAAAGTGCCCTCGTTCTTTAAAGTCTAAATAAATTTTCATTGTTCTCTCATTGAACCATTCAAAAGTGCCATGTTTTTAATTGAAAATTTTTATTCACAGCCAACAGTTTGAAGAATATTTGTCTTGTGGTTCTTGAAAAGAAATCAAAATGTGACATTAGACATTAAACAAAAGGCACAGGGGCCACATCGCTCATCTGCGCAACTGGCAAGGTAAAACCAAAAATCAATTCAGTATTGAAAAGTTTAAATATGAAAGTGGGTTCAGAGGGAGGGGGGTATTTGAACAAACTTAAATCTATACTTCCTACAGATGCTTTTAAATTAAAATGATACATAATGGCTTTGCTGTTTATAAGATGAAATTTTTTATTGATAATTAGGCTTTATATTCCTTTGTACAAGAATTATAACAACTTTTCCAATGTACTCCTGCATAATAACCTTGATCACCCATTGTGGCCCCACTCTACCCCCGAGGGTCATAATTTGAACTTAAATCTACACTACCCAAGGATGCTTCGGGTGCGTATCATTACATTTTCGAAATTTTCATTACTGCTACATAGTCATTACCACTACAAAAAACTTTACATTACTGCTACATATAAAAGTATACATTGCCGCTTCATTGCCTCTCTTGTTAGCTAGCCACTTTTGCGTATACAGATTTATTTCAAGTAAACGAACATGCAAAAGACATGTTTCCCTTTGCTCACAGTTAAATGTAGGACTTTGAACAGAATGTTTTTTAATTAAGTTTTTTATTTAAAATCTATTTAATTTCATAAGATACTTAAAAAAATAAATCAAGCATAATTATATAAAATCCTACATTCACGTGCGCCTCCAAATTATTTAGAATGAGACATGCATCTTGTACAACAAATCATGGACTAGGTATTAATATTCAAATATTTGAAGCAATACATGATCATATTCAGTACTATACCTGGCTGATGCGATATGTCCAGGTAATAAGTTGTTTTCGGCTGATTCAATATGTAGCAGTAATGAATTGTTTTCGAACAAAAAATGTAGCGGTAATGATCGGTTGTAAATTTGAAAAAATGTAGCGGTAATGAGTTGAAATTTTTGGCAATGTATAACCGTAATGTTGACCTCCCGATGCTTCCATGTAAATATGAAAAATCACAGCTTTGCTGTTCTCAAGAAGAAGAATTTCAAAGATTTTTTTTTTATGTAATCCTTCTTAAAATTTGATCATCCATTATGGCCCCATCCTTGCCTCAGGGGTCATGACTTGCACACATTTGAATCTACACTACAAGAGGATGCTTCAATATAACTATGATCAATCATGGCTTTGCTGTTCTTAAGAAGAAAATTTTAATTAAAGAATTTTCCTATTTATTCCTATGTTAAACATTGATATCCCATTGCAGCCCCATCCAACCCCCTTGGGTCATGATTTGAACAAACTTGAATCTTCACTACCTGAGGATGCTTCCATTTAACTACGACCAATCATGGCTTTCTGTTCTTGAGAAGATTTTTGAAGATTTTTCCCTATGTATTCCAGACCTATGTTAAAAGTTTATCCCCCTTTTTGGCCCCACCCTTCCCCTGGCAGTTCAGATTTGAACAAACTTAAATCTACAATACCAGAGGATGCTTCCACATAACCTTGGCCAATCATGGCTTACTGTTCTTGAGAAGATTTTTTCCTATGTATTCCTATGATAAACTTTGATACCCCATTGTGACCCCACCCTACCCCTGGAGTTATGATTTGAACAAACTTAAATCTACACTACCATAGGATGCTTCCATGTGAGTTTCATCTTTTCTGGCCCATTGGTTCTAGAGAAGAAGATTTTTAAAAGATGTCATTAATTTTTCACTAATTCATAATTAAAATATCTCCCCTTAGAAGAGGGCATGTCCCTTCATTTGAAAAAAATTCAATCCCCTTCACCAAAGGATACTTTGTGGCAAGTTTGGTTGAAATTGGCCAAGTCGTTCTTGAGAACAAGATGAAAAGTTTACGACGACGAAAGTCAACAGACAAATTCTGATCAGAAAAGCTTACGGCTCAGGTGAGCTAAATACAGACAAAGAAAATGGAAGATGAATACTCTTTGATTAGAAAAGCTCATTTTAGATAAATATAATAATTAAGAGGAAAATATGAATTGTTCATCAGATGTAGTTAGAATCAAAAAGGATTTTCAACCTCCACCCAAATCAAATCATACTTATATTCTGGCATTTTAGCATTAAGGGTCATTGATACTCTGATAAGAGAGATAACTCTTAAAGACATAAATTTCTATTATTTCTTTATAAATTTGTGAAGTTGAAGTGTCTTTTTTTTTGTCCAATTTTGCCCTGCAAACTATGCTATGATTGTTTGCATTTCACTGAACAAATACATTTCTTTCTGAAAATCATGAGTTTAAGAAATATTTTATATGAGTGAACAGAGGATTTATGAACCTTAGTATATTCTTACTTTAGACTGCCACACCAGGCGGTACTGGTTACTGTAATTTAGAGCTTCCATCACTCTGTTGACTGTAGCTCCTACTTCTGCTGGGTAAGGATCCCCTCTGTTCACAACCTGTATATTGAAATTTCTTTCTTCATTAAGATAAGTTTCTTGACATTTATAGAAGTTGAAGCTTCCAAAGATAATATAATAGTATGCTAGATCCCCTGCTCACCTTAAGAGGGAGAGAGTGGGCAGAAAACAGGATTACAACATCATCCTGGTCTTTTTGTGGAAATTTGGCAAGCTCACTCTGAATGCTTTCTACAAATGCCTGCAATAAATGAAATATCATTAATTAAATACAACATGTATGTGCAACAAGTAGAACTCCCCAAAGGTATGAAGGTGTGAAAACACCTACATCAAGGATGTTAACCAAAATAAGGGCCATTAATATTTGGACATCCTGTTGGTCAGTGTTGACTGAGGTAGGACTGGTCCTTTAAATCTTTTGCTCAAAAGGTCATAATGTGGAGTACATGTCTTATTTGCAGTCCCCCACCAGCAAGTGGAAGCATCTCAAAGTTATGTTCAACAAACAAAATACAAATTACTATGTGCCATAAATGGTTAAACAGAGCTGCAGTGACCTTGTAAAAATAATCCTTAATGTAAAGAAAGAAATAAAAATGATATTAATAATGATTAAAAGCTTGAATGGATTAAGTTCTGCTATCTGAAAGCCTATGTCTGAGTGATAAGAAATCTGACCTGGATCAGGCCAGGGTGGGTGGGCCAGCGGTCAATACAGCTCCACAGTATGCTGGAGGGTTGTGCTCGCTTGGCGTAATGTCTGTAGAAAGCATTGATACTGCTGCCAGTTGTAGAACAGCTGTACTGGGGGTACTGAGTGAAGGCCACGCCCCTTTCTATACCATCACTGTAAAAACATCACAAATATCAAGGATTCTTCTTATATTTACTGTATTCAAAAATTAATTACCATCTTATTTTAGAAGCAAGGACACATCAAGTAGTACTTATTATAATTAATTGGCTTGCGTGATAATTTAATGCATTTATAAACACCGAAGGCATTTATGCAAATTATCACACAAGCCACTGGATTGATCGCATCATGAAATAAAAAATTTAGACAATATTCCTTAAACAAGATGCCCATGGGCCACATCACTCACCTGAGTAGCTTTGACCAGGCTGTTCTTCCCGAGATTTCCCCCTTGTAATACTTATTGTGATCCCACCTTACCCCATGGGTCAATGACCATCATAATTTGGACAATTTAAAATCTGCACTACCCCATGATGCTTTCACATAAGTTTCAGCTTTTCTGGCCCAGTAGTTCCTGAGAAGAAGATTTTAAAAGTTGTTTACTATATATTTCCATGTAAAACGTGGATTCCAAATGATGGCCCCGTCCTACCCACGGGGGGTCATGGTTTGAACAATTTAGAATCTACACTACCCCTGGATGCTTTGACATAAGCTTTAGTTTTTTCTGACCCAGTAGTTCTTAAGAAGATTTTTAAAGAATTTTCCTATATATTTTTTATGTAAAACTTTGATTCCCTATTGTGGTCCCGCCCAAAGCCTGGGGTCATGATTTGAACATTTTAGAATCAAAACTATCAAAGGATGCTTCGACATAAGTTTCAGCTGCTCTAGCCCGGTGGTTCTTGAGAAGATTTTTAAAGTTTTTTCCCTATATACTGGTATTTCTATATAAAACTTGGATTCCCTATAGTGGCCCCGGCCAGCCCCGGGGGTCATGAGTTAAACAATTTAGAATCTATACTCCCCCAGGATGCTTCCACATAAGTTTTAGCTTTTCTGACCCAGTGGTTCTAGAGAGGAAGATTTTTTTAAAGACCCCAACCTATTTTGTCTTTTCTTGATTATCTCCCCTTGCGATGGGACTTGGCCCTTCATTTAAACTCCCCTTCACCCAATGATGCTTTGTATTAAGTTTGGTTAAAATGGCCCAGTGGTTCTTGAGAAGAAGTCAAAAATGTGAAAAGTTTACAGACGGACGGACAGCTAGACAGACAGATGGACGGATGGAGATGGACGACGGACAAAATGTAATCAGAAAAGCTCACTTAAGCCTTAGGCTCAGGTGAGCTAAAAACAATATAAAATATCCTCTTTTTGAGTTTCACTGGTTATGACATGAATTTGGTGGGTGATGAAATCTACTATCACGCCCTTCTGGTGCTATGGATTTGATCGTGTGACCAACTTCATGTCATACCCCAATGAAACTCTAAAAATGACATATTATTTCTTTAAGACATGCGTACAATGTTTAATTGTAGTATTACTTGAGTACCTCTCCATTTCCTCAATAGCATCCTCTGTAAGTGGGTGTACATATCGAAAACCAACATAAAACTTGTGTGGAGCTGAAAAACAAAACAAATACATAATCAGATGAATAATTTATTGTCTGTCTGCTTGGAGAATAAACTTTATTTATTTGGGTCATACTGCTTTCAAAGTCACTAAATTCCAGCTGTCCTCTACTCCCATATATTTCTATATAAAATCGTAAGGGTCATGATTCGAAGAAACTTGTATGTAAACTATTTTAGGATGCTTCTAAATACATGTACATACAGTCATTGCTTTGCAGTTTTTGAGATTTTTTTACCTTTACCTATAAAAAACAATGACTACTGTCCCATCCTAGGCTACCCAGTAGGATCACAATTTGAACAAACTTGAATAGACTGTCCTAGGAGGCTTCCACATGAATATCACAAATGTTATCCATATGTTAAACTATTATTGCACATAATGGGCCCATCCTACCCCTCCAGCAAAGATTTGAACCCACACACAAACTTCAATCTTCCTCAACTAAGGATTATGACTACAGTAAAACACACTTATTATAGTGAATTGCAACGGATGAAGAAAAATGATTTGTCAAAAATGTTATTTGTTTTATCTGAATACAGAATTTTTTAGTAAGGTAACCAGTGATTTAAAATCACTTCACTGTAAACATGAATTAAGAGCCATGTTCTCATGGTTTTGTTGTACTGAAGAAAAAGATTTTTAGACTTTTCCTGACTGTGTATTATCTAAAGTTTGATTGTCCATTTGAATGTTCATCTGACTTTGTGAAAGAATCTACTGGTACTTTGTTGGGTATGCATGGGCATCAACAATAGTTGGAAATATGGTATTTTGCATAACAGGCATTGATGTCCTTGGCATACCCAACAAACTTGACTGTGATTCTTCATATTTCTATTGTACTGTAAAATTGTAGATTTAGATTTCAAAAATGTTGTCTAATAGATTTAAATTACATGTGCCTGCCATGTTAATTTCAATATTCATTGTCCACTGACATCAGACACAAAGACAGCTGCACAAGATTTCCATGAATATAAGGCCTCCTTAGCTCCTGACCTTTCGCTTGGTAAAATTTACATTCAGGTTGATTTATCATGAAATCAACTCACCTAACTTTAAAAGAGTTATCACAGAGGAAACATAGAGAAACAAGATTTTGCTACTGTTGAAATGGTTTTTTTGTTTAATTTATATATACATGTAAAACTTTTATTGCACAATTTGCCCCATCCTTCCCTTGGGGCATTAATTTAAAAAAAAATTAATATTAACTTTGTAACAAAGCTTCCCCATTAGCTTTAGCCATTCTAGACTAGTGGTTCTTGAAATGATTTAAAAATTTGCCAATAAATTTTCTTTAACACTTATCTCCAATAAAGGGAGTGAAACTTCATTTGAATAAATTTGCCCCCCCCCCCCATTTTCACTAGGGCTGGGACGATATATCAAGATATCAATAAATTGAGATAAATGTCAGGACGATACGCATATCAATACATATGTAGAAATATCGATATATCACCAAAAAATCTGAGTTCTGTTTTTCTTTGTTTATTGAACATTTGGGGTTTAATATATAAAATAAATAAGCTAAATATAAATATAGACATGAAATAAATAATAATTAACACCACTGCAGTAAAATATTTTTGTTTTACAACATATAAACAACTATTTTGAATAAATTATTCTTATTTGCAAAGAAATAATTTGTTTATTTCAATGCAAAAAAAGATTTTATAACCAATTAAACATATCGTGATACATATCGTATCATGGTTCAAATATTGTGATACATATCGATATAGAAAAAGTTGTATCGTCCCAGCCCTAATTTTCACCCAAAAATGCTTTGTGGCAAATTGACACAGTGCTTTTAGAAAAGTATAAGATGAAAATGTGACAATATTATGTCAACAACAGACAATTGAAATGTAACTTGACCCTTTGGTTTGCAGTTTATAGACTGATCTGGTCCAGTATTAGACTGACCTGTTTGTGGACTGATCTGGTCCAGTATAAACTGACCTGTTTGTGGACTGATCTGGTCTAGTATTTATAATGGGTCTTTAGACTGACCTGTTTGTGGACTGATTTGGTCTTGTATTAGGCTGACCTATTTGTGGACTGATCTGGTCCAGTATTAGACTGACCTGTTTGTGGACTGATCTGGTCTTGTATTAGACTGACCTGTTTGTGGACTGATTTGGTCCAGTATTAGACTAACCTGTTTGTGGACTGATCTGGTCCAGTATTTTGACCATTCCCTGACCCTGGGTCTCCGTCCACCGTTTGATTGGTGATCCCCCTCCAATCTTCCTGTACTGCTCCTGAATCTTTGGTGTCCTTCTCTGGGCAATCCTTGGACCAAGCACTCTGTCATAAATGACAATAAATATATCTGATATTACATGTACTTCAATTCTATGTTTATGCTTCTTTAAAAATTTTTTAGTTGTATTCACAGGAACCATGTATATAATAATAATAATATAAATTATATGCAGATATCATTATGTTATGTAGGCTGTTCCATTGAGAGTAGCTTACATGAAGGATAAGATATAGGTTTTTAAATATAAATCACAATTGCAGTCAAGGTAGAGAGTTTAAAAAATGTAAATATGCTGAAAGGAAAAAGAAACGCAGGGTAGCATAATATTCAAAATATTTTTAACAGCATGACCCAATGAGAATGAGAACATGAGAATGTTAGTTACTATGTACCAAAATCAGTGTTCAGAATTACTCAACAGTAAAATGTATGACGTCACATAGGGAAAATGCTAAAAAGCAAATTGATGGCAACAAGTTTGTCAACAAATCTTCTTGTACCATTTGATGCACCTGAGGTAAACACATTGTTTTTCAATATTTACAGATGATGAATTTCTTGCAAATTTGGTACTACAGTTTACGGAAGTTCCATGGGGTTTGGTTTTCGAAATGCCTAAGTAGGAACAAAGGCAACAATAAGTTACTGAGCAGTTTCTTGTAAATTCCCCCCCCCATAAAATGTGTTACTCGTTGTCAGAGAGGGCCTGGAATGGTTTCCAACCTTAATGATGACGTCGAGGCAAAACAGGGCCACGTTACTACTTACTGCTACTAAAAAACAGCTATTTATACAGTAGACGATCATAATCATCATATTCACCCCGATTTTAAAAGAAATGCAATTTGGATTTTTAAGGCGGTCAACTTTATGTTGTTTTCCTCTCAATGGCGCATGCGCTCATCTTTTGACTAATATTTTGGCACATTGTTACCCATGCCCAGTATAGCCAGGGTTTGAAAGATAAACACTCTGATGAATTCCATGCAAAGGACAATCAAGGCTGTGACAATTGCGCGGGGGAGACATAGAAGGTAATGAGAGTTTTCGATTTTCACTTTTCGGGGGTTTTGTTATATGAGTTTCAATAACTCATGAATTACAAGACAAAATCAAATGGGACTTTAGTTACGTTTTCTTTAAAGATGATTTTAAAATTTGATAGGAACATTGAGAACAAGAGGCCCATGGGCCACATCGCTCACCTGAGTGACTTTGGCCATGCTGTTCTTTACAAGATTTCCCCCTTTAAATAACTATTATGGCTCGCCCTACCCCCAGGGGTCAAGATTTGAACAATTTAGAATCTACACTAAACCAACATGCTTCCAATAAGTTTCAGCTTTTCTGGCCCAGTGGTTCTTGAGAAGATTTAAAAAGTTTTTCCTATATATTTCAATGTTAAACCTGGATTCCCTATTGTGACCCCATTCTACCCCCAGGGGTCATGATTTGAACAATTTAAAATCTACACTACCCCAGGATGCTTCCACATAAATTTCAGCTTTTCTGACCCAGTGGCTCTTGAGAAGACGATTTTCAAAGTTTTTTCCTATATATTTCAATGTAACACTTGGATTCCCTTTTGTGGCCCCTCTCATTCCCCGGGGGTCTTGATTCGAACAATTTAGATTCTACTCTACCCTAGGATGCTTCAACCTATATTAGTTTCAGCTTTTCTGGTCATGTGTTTCTTGAGAAGAATTTCTTAAAGTTTTTTCCTATTGTGGCCCCGCCCTACCCTGGGGGTCATGATTTGAACAATTTTGATTCTGCACTAGCCCAGGATGCTTCCACATAAGTTTCAGCTTTTCTGGTCCAGTGGTTCTTGAGAAGATTTTTTAATGACTCCATTCTACTTTTGTATTTTCTTGATTATCTCCCCTTGGAAGGGGACTTGGCCCTTCATTTTCACAATTTAAATTTCCTTTCACCCAAGGATGCTTTGTATCAAGTTTGGTTAAAATTAGCCCAGTGGTTCTTGAGAAGTTGAAAATGTGAAAAGTTAACAGACGGATGGATGGACAGACAGAAGGATAGACAGACAGACGAACGGACAATGCGGGATCAGAAAAGCTCACTTGCGCTTTCAGCTCAGGTGAGCTAAAAATAATAAAGAAAAATAAATTTAATTCACCTCAAAAGTTAACCCTGCGTTTCTTTTTCCTTTCAAATATATAAGCAATGAATCATTACTTGAAAGAGATAGTCTCATATCTGCAACGGTGTGTGCAAACATGCGTTACTCAATTTGTTTGCACACACCGTTGCATTATGAGACTATTTCTTTCAAAAAATAACTAGAACTGTCCAAACGGGACAAAATACCCCCCGCTGGGTTTTTCAGAAGCAAGTTTTTCCATAAGAAAGATATGGACCGGACACGAATTATGAAATTTTTCTTCCAGTGACCTTGAATTTCCCCAAATGACCTTGGGTCAAGGTCATGACACACCCTTGGGTTATGGGCAATCTTTGTGTGAAATGAGAACCTACCAAGTTTATCCATAAGAAAGATATGGACCGGACACGAATTATGAAAGTTTTCTTCCAGTGACCTTGAACTTCCCCAAATGACCTTGGGTCAAGGTCATGATACACCCTTACGTTATGGGCAATCTTTGTGTGAAATGAGAACCTACCAAGTTTATCCATAAGAAAGATATGGACCGGACACGAATTATGAAATTTTTCTTCCAGTGACCTTGAACTTCCCCAAATGACCTTGGGTCAAGGTCATGACACACCCTTGGGTTATGGGCAATCTTTGTGTGAAATGAGAACCTACCAAGTTTATCCATAAGAAAGATATGGACCGGACACGAATTATGAAATTTTTCTTCCAGTGACCTTGAATTTCCCCAAATGACCTTGGGTCAAGGTCATGACACACCCTTGGGTTATGGGCAATCTTTGTGTGAAAAGAGAACTTACCAAGTTTATCCATAAGAAAAATATGGACCGGACACAAATTATGAAATTTTTCTTTCAGTGACCTAGAACTTCCCCAAATGACCTTGGGTCAAGGTCATGACACACCCTTATGTTATGGGCAATCTTTGTGTGAAATGAGGACCTACCAAGTTTATCCATAAGAAAGATATGGACCGGACACGAATTATGAAATTTTTCTTCCAGTGACCTTGAATTTCCCCAAATGACCTTGGGTCAAGATCATGACACACCCTTGGGTTATGGGCAATCTTTGTGTGAATTGAGAACCTACCAAGTTTATCCATAAGAAAGATATGGACCGGACACGAATTATGAAATTTTTCTTTCAGTGACCTTGAACTTCCCCAAATGACCTTGGGTCAAGGTTATGACACACCCTTAGGTCATGGGCAATCTTTGTTTGGAGTAGTAGATTCTAATGTCCCTCTGTAAGAAAGATATGGACCGGACACGTTTGCATAGACAGACGGACGGACAGCTAGACAGCTAGACGGACAGATGGACAGACGGACAAGGTGATTCCTATATACCCCCCCAAAACTTCGTTTGCGGGGGGTATAATGATTCATGATTGCTTAATCATCTGACCATCTGTCTGTCTGTGTATCTGTCTGCTTGTTCGCAAAAACTTGGCCATAACTTTTGAATTGTAGGGGTTATGGCTTTCATATTTCACAGGCATATTCCTTGAGAAAAAACATAGAGAGTTTTCTTTGGGTACCACCACATTTGACTTCTTGATCTTGGAGTTTGACCCACTTTAACAAAACTAGAAATATGTCCAAAGGACATGAATCCCCCGCTGAGGGTATATTAGTTATGCAACATGAAAATTTGTATTAGTGTATGAAATTTGATCAGAATATCTTGAATGGTGATGCAGTTGAATTGCTTACATCAGTATGTATCAGCAAATGAAGTTTGACACTAATTTTAGAAAAGTGAGGTCAAGGTCAAAGGAAAGGCCAAATGTTGATGCAGTTGAAAAGCCCTCATCAGCATATGTAGTTGAAAAAAATATTATGAATGGTTTCTTTATAACTGACTTAAACACAATTTGATAAAACTGAGGTCAAGATCAAATGAAAGGTCAAAATACTGATGCAGTTGAATTGCTTACATCAGTATGTTTCCCCATAAGTTTCATCTTTTCTGGCATAATGCATACATGTGATAATTTCTAGAGCCAGATACTGTACAGCAGCCTTCAAAATACTGGAATTTGGTTGAAAATACTGTACATTACTAATCAAAAAACTAAAATACACGGTACAAAATATCGACCAAAATACAAATGTAAGGTGTTAATTTTTTAATAATAAATTTCAAATCAATGTACAGGTGCACCACTGCATAACATGTATTATGATTTATTCTTCATTTCAAGAAACTCTTGAAGAATTTTGAATTTTGGCAAAGGGTACAGTGTTTATAAAAACAGTTTATGAGTCTGGTCATTTCCATTCAGCTGCAATTCTTAAATTGCTCTAAAAAAACATTTCTTTTAATATGTGTTTGAACAGACAATACGTATGCCTAATCAAATAATGGACTAAATTTCGTTTTGCTGTCACAAAGTGTCTCAAATTCTTATGAATGGTGTTTTCTCTTTGAAATGTCTTTAGTTTTAATAAATTACAGTTTTAAAAATCCTTGATAAAGATCCAATTAAAAAGCAATCAGCCAAACAAAACGCTTTGATATCTCCTCAGTACGATGTAATTATCATGGGAATATTTTACACCTTCGTTCATGATGTTTTGTTTGCATTAATCCAGCGCAGTAAGTCACGCATGGTTTTCGAGATTTCTGGTGTTGCGAGAGCGGGAATGAAAGAAAAATGGCGGTTTCCGGTAAACATTTCAAAATACGGTACACATTTTCATTTCCCGTGAATTTTGGTGTACCGCTGGGACACCGTGATGGGGGTCGAAAACACGGGACATTTCCTGTACAACCGGTACATATCACATGTATGTAATGGTTCTTGAGAAGAATATTTTTAAAACATGCCATGAAATTTTCACTATTTCTGAATTATCTCCCCTTCATTTGAAGAAACCTGAATCCCTTTCACCCAAGGATGCTTTGTGGCAAGTTTGGTTGAAATTGGCCCAGTTGTTCAGGATAAGAAGTTGAAAATGTGAAAATTTACAGACAGACAGACAGCTAGACAGATGCCAGACAAAATGTGATCAGAAAAGCTCACTTGAGCTTTCAGCTCAGGTGAGCTAAAAATTTGTGGCAATGATTTGCATTCATCTTAATGTGTAAATGTTGATATCAATACCACTACGTACTGTTGAGCTGGGAGCTGCATTAAGTCTCGGTCTAAGAAGAGCCGAGTTAAGAAGTCCTGGACGTGCCCCTCTGTCTCTGGTCCTCCCATGTTCAGCATCAACACTCCAGTCTTTGGTTTGGAGCTTTTAAAAAATAAAAGACACGATTTAGGACCACTTACTGTAAGGTTACATCTCTATAAACAATATCAGAAAAAGATAATTATCTTTTGGACCATAACACTCACCTGAATCAGCAGTTACTGTAAATGAATTTTATTTTGTGTGTATGATATTTGGAGGAAATTGAATTTTCAACAAGTATTAATTTTATAGATTTCATTTTGTGTTTTTTGAATGTACTGACGTAGACATTAGCAATGTACTTGATTTAGTTGAGGTTACCTTTTGCAAAAGGTGCTAATAAGACTACACAAAAAAAAAAAATAAATACATTTACAGTAATTGTTCTTGAAATGAAGATTGTTAAAGATGTTTCCCTTCTCTAATCTCTTGAAAAAAATTTGACCTTATATTTTAGCCCTCTACCTTGCCCAAAAGGAATGATTTAGCTGAACTTAATATACATGAACCCTGGTATATGAATTTTGCATCAGTTTGAAGAAAGTCTGGTAGCATCTATCCTTCCATGTATCATATAATGTATGCAAGTTTAATCACAAGTTGGATATACAGTGGACCCTCAGATATCCGGATGCCAGATATCCGGATGCTTCGGTATCCGGACGACTCTTCTTCGGAACAGAATTTTTAAAATATTATAATTATTTGTTCTTGTTTAACTGGTAATTCAGATATCCGGACGCTTCACATATCCGGACAAATTGACTAAGACCAAAGCGTCCACATAAACGAGGCTCCACTGTAAACCTTTTACCCAGCCCAATCACCCAGAAAAATATAGGTTAGATCTATAAACTGTAGCCAGTCTGGTCCATTACAGGAACTGACAAATCCCATTGCCCGACGCCGGGGGCTAGTGAATTTTTAATAGGCACTTGCCCGTGGGCAAGTGACTTTAAAAACAAGAGGCCCATGGGCCACATCGCTCACGTGAGCACTAAGGAAAAAAGTAGAAAATGGCTTTTTATTGTAAAGTTTAAATCCAAAAGTAGTCCCATGACCAATCATGGATTTACTATTTTTTAGAAAATGATTTTTTAAAGAATTTTCCTATATATATCTTTAAAAACTTTGGTCTACCATTTTGGCCCCGCCCTACCCCTGGGGGTCATGATTTGAACAAATTTGAATCTACTCTACTTAAGCATGCTTCCATATAAATATGATGAATTATGGCTTTGTCAATCTTGAGAAGAAGATTTTTAAAGAATTTTCCTATATATTTCTATGTAAAACTTTGGTCGGCCATTTTGGCCCCGCCCTACCCCTGGTGGTCATGATTTGAAGAAACTTGAATCTACACTACCTGAGCATGCTTCCATATAAATATGATGAATTATGGCTTTGTCATTCTTGAGAAGATTTTAAAGAATTTTCCTACATATTTCTATGTAAAACTGGTCGGCCATTTTGGCCCTGCCCTACCCCCGGGGGTCATGATTTGAACAAACTTGAATCTACACTACCTGAACATGCTTCCATATAAATATGATGAATCATGGCTTTGTCATTCTTGAGAAGAAGATTTTTAAAGAATTTTCCTATATATTCCTATGTAGAACTTTGGTCGGCCATTTTGGCCCCGCCCTACCCCCGGGGGTCATGATTTGAACAAACTTGAATCTACACTACCTGAACATGCTTCCATATAAATATGATGAATCATGGCTTTGTCATTCTTGAGAAGAAGATTTTTAAAGAATTTTCCTATATTTCTATGTAAAGCTTTGGTCGGCCATTTTGGCCCACCCTACCCCCGGGGGTCATGATTTGAACAAACTTGAATCTACACTACCTGAACATGCTTCCATATAAATATATGATGAATTATGGCTTTGTCATTCTTGAGAAGAATATTTTTAAAGAATTTTCCTAAATATTTCTATGTAAAACTTTGGTCGGCCATTTTGGCCACGCCCTACCCCGGGGGTCATGATTTGAACAAACTTGAATTTACATTACCTGAGGATGTTTCCCCATAAGTTTCATTTTTCCTGGCACAGTGGTTCTTGAGAAGAAGATTTTTAAAATATGCCACCAAATTTTCATTAATTCCCAATTATCTCCCCTTGAATGAAGGCGTGGCCCTTCATTTGAAAAAACTTGAATCCCCTTCACCCAAGGATACTTTGTGGCAAGTTTGGTTGAAATTGGCCCAGCGGTTCTTGAGAAGAAGTCGAAAATGTGAAAAGTTTACAGACAGACGGACAGACAGACGAACAGACGGATGCCGGACAAAATGTGATCAGAAAAGCTCACTTGAGCCTTCGGCTCAGGTGAGCTAAAAATCAATCAATAAATAGTTTTAACAAGAGGCCCACGGGCCTTATAGGTCACCTGAGTATTGTGTAACAACTTTCAAACAATTAAATTTGGTTCATGTTTTAAACCAGAGGCCATGAAATTCACAATTCACAATTTTGAAAGAGGCACCATTGCTTATCATAATTAAAAAACTTAGCATGCTTACTCTACTTATTCAATACCCAGAGGTAGATCAGAGTTACAAAGAGAAAATGTTCTTCCACTTTTTAACCAGTTGTGCACCTCACCCCAAATGAACCACTGACCCTGGGGCCACATATTTCAAAATTTTGCAAATTTTATCATAAAATGGTTGATTAATACCAAAGAGCAGATTTCAAAGCATTAATTTGTTTTCAGACTATGTAACTCCCACCCCCACCCCCCTTGACCCAGGAGGGGGGGGGGGGGGCATAAAAAATAATCATTTTGCTAGATGCACCTTTCTTCATCATAAATATATATACTTGGATCATTGGCATAAACCCAGAAGCAAAGGAAAATATTTTCAAAGAATTAATGTATTTTTACTGAATAATCAAAAGAGCCCTAACACCTGAACCCCTGATTCTGGGGCAATAAAATTCATAATTTTGGAAAAGGTACTTTTGTTTATAACTTTGTGCATAGTTAGTTTGATTAATACTCAAAAGCAGAGAAGATTTTCAAAGAATAAATGCATTTTCACAATATAATCAATAGAGCCCGCCCTAACACTAGAACCCCTGACTCTGAGGCTATAAAATTTACAATTTTGGAAAAGGCACTTTTTGCTCATCATAACTTTGTGCTTAATTATGTTCCCCAAACGAAGTTGGGGAACATATTGTTTTTACTCTGTTTCTTATTATTATTATTATTATTAAGGTCTTCCGTCTTCAGCGGAAGACCTTATTGTTTTTCTTAGGTTTCTTTTCCACTATTTTTATTATTGTTTTTTTTTCTTACCGATTTTGTGCGCGCGATTTCTCGAGAACGGCTCGATCGATTTTCATGAAACTTTTAGGTCTGATAGAACATCAAAAAACCTAGATATATATTTTTTTATTTTGATGACGTCACTTCCGGTTCGGAGTTTTCTATGATTTAGTGATTTTTAGAGGGTCACTTTGTCCGGCAGTTTTCTCAAAAAGCACTCAACACAGAAGCATGAAATTTTCAGTGTTGCTTAGAGCAACCTTTGGAGAAGTGCACTAAGTATTCCCCATTTTCAAAAGTGAGTTATTTCCCCTGAAGGAAACTCTTTTACTGTGTTTAATAAGCATGCGCTATAAATAAAGTCACATTTCGAGGACGTTCTTGATGTAACACATGTTCATGGTGTAATGCCTCTGTCATATGGAAAAATGTTATTGTGTTTGTGAATAAAAAGAAATCTTAACTGATTCATATTTTTTTAATTGCCCACTCATTGTCTCTTTCTGGATTTGTATTAATCTGTATAGTAGTATAATAAGCGCTGTGTGAGCCCCCCCCCCCCCCCCCCCCTTACAAAAAACAGAAAAGAAACAAATTACTGATAAAATGCTGATGCATATTCGAATAGGCCTATTTAAAAAAAAAATAAATAAAAAAAAATAAATAAAATAAAAAACAAATTTTCCGTAGTGGATGTTCTGCAGACGGATCATCACTATTTACAAAATGTGCAGAACAAATGTAAGAATTTTTAGTTTTTACGAATTAATCTAGCATGCTGCAGCCATATTTTCTTCTCTGCATCTCTAGGAATTTTTTGGAGACTGATGACATGTCCATCTACAGTTTTACCCCTGAAATTGTTGCATATACAGCAGTTAAGTTCGTCTTCCGCAACCGATACCAAGAAACTGCGTTTTTGCTCGATTGTATGTCATAAAATAGAACTTTTACTTACAAGAACACATTTCACTGGCGGATTTAAGGGGGGGCGTGGGGGACGCACGCCCCCCCTAAAATTTTCAAAGTATGATGTGACTAATATTTATAATGCCACATTTTGGTACAAAACTAACCAAACCACTGTTATTCTGCCTGGTTTTACTCTTTTAATAATCCATGAGCTTCCGGGGGCTGCGCCCCCTGGGCCCCCACCATTCAAAGTATGATATGACTAGTATTAAACACGTCATACTTTGGTACATCACTAACCAATACCACTATTAGTGAGTAATTAAATCGTTTATTGTTGTGGCATCTGTTACAATACAGTGAGAATTGAGAAACATTCAATACAGTTATTATTCAAACATTCGGACCACTTTTAACAAAAATAATTTTAAAATATGCACTATTATTGTGCTTGGTTTTACTCTAAAATATAAGAAAACCCAGGAGCTTCCGAGGGCTTCGCCCCCTGGGCCCCCACCAGGGCTTCGCCCTGGACCCACTGGGGGCCTTAATGCGGCCCCCAGACCCCTTGCCTCAACAAAGTTATCCACGCCCCCCCTAACCACAAATCCTGTATCCGCCCCTGCATTTGGTGACAATTAAAGACCTATTTCATTTGAATTAACCGTGTTTCCAGAATTTTTTATTTGTAAAATAATTGATTCACTGCATGCATGCATAGTATTAAAAACTTTGAATGGAATTCTAAATGAATAATTTAATCTCATGTGCTCATGTAACGAAGAAAGACTAATTAAAATAGCATCGACCTGAATTCGTGTTACATATGTCGTATAAAGTCTGAGCTGCATTGAATCAAAGTTTTAGTGCAGGATCTAAGTGAAAGTATATTCCTGAGTATAATTCACTTAAAATTTTGTTTTACATCAGAGAATTGAAGCAGAAACACGAAATTGATACAATAATTTCCTAGCGTATTTCTTTTTAATTAACGGAAAACATTCTTTTCTCAAGTGTTATTCATGTTTTACTTTTTCTATTGAAAATGTTCATTGAAAGCTGCCATCCCCCCCCCCCCCCCCCACCCCCCAAAAAAAACACACACACAGTTTATACTACGGTAAAGCTATATAAGGGAAATGTAGTATTGTATGCCAAGGAACTGGTACTGAAATAAGTAGCTTTTCGACTTTGGGCAAGGTTTTTCTTTGCTTGTCAACTTTTCCAGGTAAGAAAAAACATATTTCTTTGGCTGCCCCCCCCCCCCCCCACACACACACTTTTAAAGACGATGATACGTGCCTGGCTAATTCGTATAGCTTTCTAGAAAGGGGGGGGGGGCAACAGACCCTTTATGAAATCTTATTATCTTAAAAAAAAATTGCAAACCGTTTCCTTCTTTTAAAATTTTTAATGCAGCGTGTAAGTTGATCACTATTTTATTGGATTATTGTAACGTGTAGTCCGCGGAAGTTGTGCTAGTGTAGAAGAGTTCCGATTTCGAGGGGAGATAACTCACTTTTGAAAATGGGGAATACCACAACTACCGGAAGTACGAAGCGCCGACGCTCGCTATGGCCCGAAAATAGTCCTATCAAGAATTTCAAAATTTTTAGTAATTTTTTCTACGATAACTTTTTACCTAGAAATATTTTGTTAAAGCATGTAGAACAAAAAAGGTGTAGAATTCCAAGATCTTTCAAATGACATTTTGAAAAAAGGGCTGGCCCCTTACATTAAGGGCCTGAAGGGGCCGAAAGTTTTTCCTTTATATCTTAAATAGTATTGACAATTTGTGATACGTCAAAAAAGCAAAGTTGTTCAAAATGTCAAGCCTAATCTATTGGAGTCGTCAAGATACGTCCGGCGTCGTCACTTCCGGCCAAACCGGAAGTAGTCGGAAAACGCGTATTTCTGCCGTTCTTGACAAGTTTTTTTGGTAACATATGTCTCTGGGAGCATTAAAACTAATTTTCCGTCCCTCGTCGTCACTTCCGGTCAAACCGGAAGTAGCAAAAAATTGCTTTTTTGCATTAATTAACATGGATTTAGAGGATTCAAACCATTTTTGGCGTTATTTCTCATTCCTGTAAAAATTGAAAGCTACTTCCGGTCAAACATGACGGAAGACCTACTCGTTGCTTTGCAACGAGCTTTGCTCTAGTTATTATTATTTTTCTTCTTCCTGGGAAAATTTTGTCCACGAGTGATCTTGTAAACTACACATCTGACTTAGGTGAAACCTTTTTAGGGTTAGTAGGCATGTTATGTAGAGTTGCCAAACAAAGGTCATTTTGCGTGCACGTGCTTGCAAGAGCGCGCACGTGCATTAGGTGAAATTACCAATATAATGGATATTGCCGTAACTTTTCTATTTTTTGATGAAATTTTTTGAAACTCATAATGTAAAGATACATTAGTAGTATAGACAAGATAGCATGGTCAAAATAGCAAGATTTCACGCGCATGCACGTGCGCTTTGCTCTGATTGGCTGAAACTAAAGTATCAATAACTTTCTTGTTTCTTGTCATAATCCTTTGAAATTTTGAACATAGTCCTACATAAATGATCTTCCACATGATATATAAGAATTTTCATGAAAGCATGCGCATGTGCGTGTGCTGCAAGCTGATTGGCTGAAACTTGAAATGGCTATATCTCCTTTGTTTTTTGACGAAATTCTTTGAAATTTAAAATATAGTCATGCATTGGGATATCCTACAAAATGATATAGAAAAAATATCATGAAATCACGCGCATGTACGTGTGCTGCAATTTGATTGGCTGAAACTTTAAATTGCTATTTCTCCTTTGTTTTTTGACGAAATTCTTTGAAATTTAAAATATAGTTATGCATTAGGATATCCTACAAAATGATATTTTAAAAAATCATGAAATCACGTGCATGCACGTGTGCTGCAATTTGATTGGCTGAAACTTTAAATGGCTATAACTCCCTTGTTTTTCAACCAAACAGGATGGGATTTAGAACATAGATAGATGTAAGGGACTCCTACAAGAAGGTATGATCATCATGAACGTGCACGCACGTGCGTGCATTTGAAACGAGTATATCTAAAACTACTCTTAAAAGACAAGATGATATGGTCATAACGCACATGCATTCACATGCGCTTGGGTGCAATGCTAAAAATTGAATATAATTGGTATCCTTCTGGAAAAACATTGTTAAAGTGAAAAATGCACAGAGTTTGTCTTATCTAATGAAGCTTACAGGGAATATGGCACCGAAAGGGAGTTGGGGAGCGTTTGGGGAACATCTGTGTAACGGTTCCCGTTACAATTGGCACTAGTTAGTTTATTTAATACTCAGAAGCAGAGAAGAAGGTTTTCAAAGAATAAATGCATTTTCACTATATAATCTATAGAGCCCCGCCCTAACGCCAGAACCCCTGACCCTGGGGCCATAAAATTCGCAAATCTGAAAGAGGCGCTCTTTCTCATCATAACTATGTACTTAGTTAGTTTATTTAAAACCCAGAAGCAGAGAAGAAGATTTTCAAAGAATAAATGCATTTTCACTATATAATCTATAGAGCCCTGCCCTAACACTAGAACCCCTGACCCTGGAGCTTTAAAATTCACAAATCTGGAAGAGGCACTCTTTCTCATCATAACTATGTACTTAGTTTATTTAAAACCCAGAAGCAGAGAAGAAGATTTTCAAAGAATAAATGCATTTTCACTATATAATCTATAGAGCCCCGCCCTAACACTAGAACCCCTGACCCTGGGGCTATAAAATTCACAAATCTGGAAGAGGCACTCTTACTCATCATAACTATGTAATTAGTTAGTTTATTTAAAACCCAGAAGCAGAGAAGAAGATTTTCAAAGAATAAATGCATTTTCACTATATACTCTATAGAGCCCGCCCTAACACCAGAACCCCTGACCCTGGGGCCATAAAATTCACAAATCTGGAAGAGGCACTCTTGCTCATCATAACTATGTATTTAGTTAGTTTATCTAATACCCAGAAGCAGAGAAGAAGATTTTCAAAGAAATAATGCATTTTCACTATATAATCTATATAGCCCCGCCCTAGCACTAGAACCCTTGACCCTGGGGCCATGAATTTCACAATTTTGGTAGAGGACTCAATGCTTATTACATTCATGCTAACAGATTGCCTGCTTGATGTCCAGGAGTAAGAAGAAGATTTTTAAAGCTTGCAATAATTTTAGTGGTTTTGGCCCCACCCCTCAGGCCCCAGGGGGGGCGGGGACCATGAAATTCACAATTTTTGTTCCCCTTCACCCATAGATGCTGCATACCAAATTTGGTTGAAATGGGTTCAGTGGTTTCAGAGAAGAAGTTGAAAATGTTCAAATGTTAACACACGACACACGACGCACGACGATGGACGAAAACAGATAGCAATAGGTCACCTGAGTTACTCAGTTGACCTAAAAATGTCATAGTTTTCCACAAAATTAAAATTATTTTGTTGTAAGAGTTATCTTCCTTTGTTTGTCACACTTCGTATGCGAACCAGTTTAATTGTGTCATCATTATGCAATTCATTACAAGTTTTACCGAAAGTTTTAAGTACATGTATTTGTACTTAATTGAAAGTGACAAATTGGCATTGGAGAAATGGAGGAAATATGAAAAACTCAGTACAAAACCGTATAAGCATACCAGGTATGAGAAAAGAAAAAATAAAGTGCCACGCCACAGCATGATACGCCCGTCAAAAAATTAAAATTAACTAAATGGTTTAGAGTGCAAGAAAATCATGTCAACCTTGATTCTAAAATTTCAATATTTTTTTCTATTCCTTAAAATATTTGTTTATCCATCCCCTGTGGTGTAGGCATTAATCATAGCATCATTGATAGATTTCTATACTGGTTGTATTAGACCTTGTCAAATGCCCATCATATTAAACAATATCAAATTACCGGTAGTCTTAACAACTTAATCTATACAAAATTAATTTTGAAAATAAAATGCTGGCCATCAAATGACATATGCTATTTCAACTGACCAGCAGTTCTTCTGTCTAATTCCCAAAGGGTAACAGATAAGAAGATGCTGGCTAGCCTTCCTAAATTGAACTCATTAATTAATCTTAGACTGGATGCTTGTCTACTCGTTACTATAGATGAATGAATCTGAACTCTCTACCATAAAATATTTTTAAAAATATATAAAATACTCAATGATTTTTTTAAAAACATTTAATGACAGAAAGATTTTAATATGGGATTTCTATGGAAAATGGACATGCTGACTTGGACCAATCCTATGAAATTAGTTTTTTAGATTAATCATATTATATAATATCATATGAGTTTATTATGCAAAATCAAATTAGTGTTAATTACTTTTCATCAAATTCATTTAAATTAGGCTAGCCAACAAGAGCTATTTTTAATCCACCAGGCTTACCCATCTGCCCAATTCCCAAAGGGATATTATAGATAACATCGATGCTCTCCAGTTTGCTCCTCACACTAAACTCATTAATTTCTTTCTAATTTGACATGCAACTTTCTGTTATCAAAACTCTTGACCAGTGCTTGATAATTACACTCATGGGAGACATGGGATTTCTCTAACATACATTATATTTGTTATAGATTGCTGTCAAGTATATGCTGAAAAAAATAAGTATTTTCTTGATTTAACACTTTTTTAATAAGGATACAAATATATTTTTACATTTTTTAGGATTATGTGATTCAAAATTTAAAAAACTTTGATTTTTAAAAAAATTCACTTAAATTAAAGGTCACAGTGACCTTGAAATAGGTCGCGACACACCTTCTACCCAAGATGTATACATTTCCCAAGTTTGATAGTTCTAGGTCTAATAGTTTACAAGTTATGAGCCAGACAGGATTTTTCCATATTTGGCCATAGCATCTTAATTAAAGGTCACAGCGACCTACTTTTTGCGCGCGACACACCGTCTACCCAAGAAGTATCAGTTGACAAAATTTGATAATCCTAGGCCTAATAGTATTGAAGTTATGAGCCGGACAGGAATGGACAGCTCTACAGTTGAGAGGTACATTGTGCATTTTACGGAAGGTGCGGGGTTATAATTTTGCTTTGTGGGGTTATTAATAGTACAGTGGTGACTTGAGAGGTATCATTAGGAATTCAAACAAATGGTATATTGTGGGGTTAAAGGTCTATATTTGTGGGGTTAAAGATCTATATTTGTGGGGTTAAAGATCTATATTTGTGGGGTTAAAAATAAATTATTTAATATCAAGTCAACTTTACGGGCAACTAATTATGAGTACTTAAAATTGTTACTGTTTATCTGAAGAACTTAGAACGGAAATTGCAATAACTTTTTTTCAACTACTGCCTAGCAGTAACAATGCAAAAAAAATGTTTTTATTTGAGGATAACTGTTGCATCAAAGTAAATTAACCCATCATGTTTTCACATAAAGATGATAGACAAGAATATTCCAGAGAGTGTTAAACAAACAACCCCACTATGCTATATAGAAATAACAGACAACACTAACCCCATAAATTATAAGACAAACAACCCCAGTGTGTACTCTTATAAAGATAATAGACAACACTAACCCCATTAAGTGTTTGGACAACAACCCCACTATGTATTCTTATAAAGATAATAGACAACACTAACCCCATAAAGTGTTTGGACAGCAACCCCACTATGTACTCTCATAAAGATAATAGACAACACTAACCCCATAAAGTGTTTGGACAGCAACCCCACTATGTACTATCATAAAGATAATAGACAACACTAACCCCATAAAGAGTTCGGACAACCACCCCACTATGTACACTCATAAAGATAATAGACAACACTAACCCCATAAAGTGTTTGGACAGCAACCCCACTATGTTCTTATATAGATAATAGACAACACTAACCCCATAAAGTGTTTGGACAGCAACCCCACTATGTACACTCATAAAGATAATAGACAACACTAACCCCATAAAGTGTTTGGACAACAACCCCACTATGTACTCTCATAAAGATAATAGACAACACTAACCCCATAAAGTGTTTGGACAGCAACCCCACTATGTACTCTCATAAAGATAATAAACAACACTAACCCCATAAAGTGTTTGAACAGCAACCCCACTATGTACTCTCATAAAGATAATAGACAACACTAACCCCATAAAGTGTTTGGACAGCAACCCCACTATGTACTCTCATAAAGATAATACACAACACTAACCCCATAAAGTGTTTGGACAGCAACCCCACTATGTACTTTCATAAAGATAATAGACAACACTAACCCCATAAAGTGTTTGGACAGCAACCCCACTATGTATTTTTATAAAGATAATAGACAACACTAACCCCATAAAGTGTTTGGACAGCAACCCCACTATGTACTTTCATAAAGATAATAGACAACATAAACCCCATAAAGTGTTTGGACAGCAACCCCACTATGTACTCTCATAAAGATAATAGACAACACTAACCCCATAAAGTGTTTGGTCAGCAATCCCACTATGTACTGTTATTAAGATAAAAGACAACACTAACCCCATAAAGTGTTTGGACAGCAACCCCACTATGTACTCTCATAAAGATAATAGACAACACTAACCCCATAAAGTGTTAGGACAACAACCCCACTAAGTACTCTTATAAAGATAATAGACAACACTAACCCCATAATGTGTAACAACCCCATTATGTTCTTATATAGATAAAAGATAACATTGACCCCACAAAGTGTTAGACAAGAACCACAATATGTTCTGATAGAAAATATTAGACATCTTAGTAACCTCAGAGTGTTAAACAAACAACCCCGCTGTATTCTCATGTAACAGATACCAGTAACCATATGAATTTAAGTGTTTGAAAACCCCAGTATGTTCTAATATCAAAAAACTCTACCAGGGACTGGTAATAAAAGAACAAGAACCCCCACTATGTTCAATCGCAACTTCTCGAGCCTTTCTGACTAGCTGACAAATGACCTCGAATGTATTAGTTAGACGCCATGGCAACAACCCCCCCTTTTCATGATCTTCGAAATAAATGCATGAAGACCTTTTATCTGTGGAATATGGAGTTTAATTTTATTCAATGCTATGATATTACATAAAACTTACTATAAAAGGGACTTCTTACTTCCTCTATCCTATATTTGAAAAAAAACAAGAAAAGCATAACCTTTAACATCAGGTGATGTTAATACATTCGAGGTTGTTTTTCCGAACTCTGACGGAAAGACCCTGAGTGAGATGATGCAATTGCCAGTACGTCATATCCTCTTTTTTTTACTATTAAAAATACCAAACTATATTCATAATACTTTTTCCTATTTTGATAACATACTTGAAAATTTGTTTTAAATATTTTTCAAACTATTTTTAATTGGATAATCTCTTTATCTTTACTGCTTATTTCTAATGAGAATTTTTCCTTCGAATCTGCTGGTGCATGAATTTGAAGTGTACATTATGCATCAAAAGCATACTTAATTTCATTGTAAATTAATAATAATAAATAAAAGAGATGATCCTGATTTTTAAAAAAAAATTTAATCAAACTTTTCATTTACTCGACAAGATGAACACAGATAAGAAACATGTCAATAAATGTAGAACACAGAAAAAAACCCTCAAAATTTGAGACAATCTTCATAAATGTAAAAAAAAAAACAAGTATATAGTGAGTTGTCAAATAACTCTAAAACTTGCATGGTGTTGCTACTTATTTTAAACAAAATATATTAATTTAAATGAAGTTTTAAGAAAAAATGTGTAGTCTAATATCTCATCATTTTGCATTTTAAAATTGATATTTAAACAAAAATAACGATGTACATCCTTTTGGAAAATATACTCAAACTTCCAGCTGCACCCCCACTCCCATCCCCTAAAATAAAATGAAAAAAAAACAACAACATGCAATTGATTTACAATTTTCAAAAAAATAAAAATCAAACAACATATTAAATGTACATTTCAGTTTAATAATTATTTCTCACATTTAAAATGAGATCGCTAATTAAAAAAGACGAAAACTATGACTGTTACTTAATGTATAGAAATTCACCATGACGAATGCAATGTTCATAAAAGATCCTTTTGTCTTAAAGCTGAACACTACTCATAAACATAAGTAATCAGAGATTACATAGCTCAATTCAAAAAATGATTACTTCAAGTAAGAAACGGTCTCACATTTAACTAATAAACAAGAAGTTAATTTAAGGTTTGCAGTAAATTGAGAATAGACATCCAAATACTTGAAACTAGTTGCCCATCAAGAAAATCACTCTCTACCATCGGCTCATACATTCACCTCTGTCGTTGGCTCGCGTATACACAGTTTTAAACACGAGAAATAGTGCGTTTGTTTTAATTCATTACAATTCAATTTCTATGTTTATGTCTAATTTTTAGATAGATATTTACTAAATCAATCCAGAACTATTGATTTGAATTGAAACAATTCTTCTAATATCATGTTTTATACGTTATGTCAAAAATCTTGACGTGAGCCCATTGCAGATTGAGAGAGGAACAAACGACAACTCTGCATGGGAGATTGCAAGAAAATGTCATTCAATCCACGACCCCTGAAAATGTTATCTTTTTAAGATCAACTATCAAAAATCGATTCATCTTCTTTTTCTGAAAAGTAAGTCAGGTCCTAAATGTCACCGTCTGGAGAAGACAATGGCAAGAATGAATCGGGATTGTGCTTGTTCTTCTGAAAAGGCTTTCATTCATACTTCATGTATACCTGTCAAAAAAAAATACAGTAAAATATATTTATAAATGATAATGTTCATTTTTTTTTTAACAGGTTATGTTTTAATTTATTGTAAAATAATATTGTTGTCTTGATTTTATGGGGACTTATAACATGTACTAACCATCAATCTGGATGTCTTTGATAGTTGCTTTCCTTAAATTTGTGAACTATATTCAGATCACAAATTGTGTGTTCAAGTCATAGGTTTGTTCTTTCAACTTTATGAATGTCCGACGCATGCTGGTGTTGCTGCAAAAATAGAGCGGCCTAGATCATCAAAGTTCCACTGATGTTCACTTTCAGTATCTGAACTCTACAAAGGAATACAGAAGCAAATGTTTATTTATATCACATACAAAAATTCCGAGTTACTAATTAAAATTCATCGAAATTTATTTAAAGCATAGTTGTCATGTACTGTGAACTACTTTCTTATATTGGTAAAAGGTGAAAAAGTACAGTCAAACTTGTTTTAAGCTTTGGGAAGTCCAGAAACTAGCCACTTAAGACAGGTGGCCTCTTATTCCAGTTTGCCCAAGAAGTAGCCAGTCAGTCAATAAATAAACAGCAATAACCACTACAGTTGATTTAATTAAACATGTCAATTTCACAAAACCTTTGTATGTGTGTATATATATATTAATCCATGCCTATTTAAAAAATATGAAATTAAAGAATTCCAAATTAAATTTTTAAGGTTTTGTTCATAAGTGTTCAGAGTTCCAGAAACGCACCGGTCCACCGGGGATCCCCGGTGAACTTTGAATGGGACCGATAAAATCTTAATTTTATTGGTCAAAATGTCCGATGGTTTTTTTTTTTTACAGACTGTATAACCTTTACATATAATCTTAACAAAATCATTTAATTCAATTGTCCTGACAATAAACAAATGCAAAACTAAAGGAATGAAAAAAAAAAAAAAACGTCAGGGCATCGCCAGATCTTGTTTAAATAAAATGTAGACGTTGATTGTCTACTATAAAAAGCTACATATTAAAATAATAATTTCCATAAGTCTGGGAGGAAAAACAGTTTTAAAAACCCTGTCAACAAATATTTTCCATGATAAATATATGCACTCTGTAGTTCTGACAGTAAAAAAAATGTGACAATCTACTTTCGTTTTGAAGGACGAATTTGCAGGGTTGCAAGAGTGCCTGCTATTTCTGCTTGATTACAGACAATTTGTTACCATTTATTATTTTCTCTATAATTTAATCTATTAGCATGATAATATTATACCAACTTCTGGATTTTTTTAATGTATTTGATAGCATTTAAAATACAAGCGCGTTTTTCCCCTTTTCTAAAAATAGCGGATTGACTTGAATGTAGTAAAACGACAACAAATTCACTTAAAATCATCATTTTCATGATAAATTTGCATATCTTTATATCATTAGTACATATTTTTAACTGTATGGAGGTTGTATAATAAATTTTAACTAGTCAGAAATATCGGACGTTTTACCAGGCTTTTTAAAACGAGTTTGATATTTTACGTAATATTTTTCCTGGCACATAAAATACAAAAATCCAAAAGAAAAAAGCCTGGAAAACAACATATTTTCCAAACAATCAACCAAGAGTTGTCATGTTGCAGATTTTATTTTTAAAAACATTTTAAAAATCTGTCAGAAAGGACATAATAAATTTATACATGAATTAAGCGTTGGTCATCACACGCCTTCGGTACTCCTACAAGTAAGAGCCTCGGTTAACGTCCCTACGCTCCTTATATACCTCGGACTCTTACATCCGAAGGCCATTTTCTAACGAGCTCGTTCCGCCTGAGATTTTGGGCGGAACGTATTATGCGTGAAATAAACTGTTAACAAGTAATTTTCAGGTACCTACGTGTTTCCATGGGGTATGAAAGCCACAAGAAATAATAAAATCCATTTTATTCAGTGTGCATTATTGTTAGTTAATGAAAATTGTCATTATTCCAATTTGTCACCAGAAGTACTTTCGATTTGACTTCACATTAATTTTGCGGATTGCTTGTCAGAAAACGAAATTTTCGTTGCCTTACACTAGTTTCGTTTCGTCAGATTTTCTGAATCCCATTTCTGAATTTTAAACAGACGACTTGTTTCAATTTCTGCTTCGATTTAAAAAATAATGGATTTATTGCTAATACGAGAGGTTAACAGTGTTTTATGCGTAAGTTTTATCGCAAATATTGAGTATTTTATTATTTCGTACCATTCGTTAATATACAAAGCCTTATTCTTAATAAAATAATTTATTTCCACTTGGGGTTTCAGCGGCGAGAATTTTTACAATGGATGCTAGAGGTTACGCGGCGCCAAGTCAAAAGTATCTCGCCGTGAACCTCTAGCATGCTGGAGTAACGCCTTCGGCAACGTCAAATCCTGCATACAAAGGCCATATACAAAATATTTCAATAATTTTTTTTTTTAAATCTGCCATCTTTTTATTTACACATATCATTTATTATATCGTTACAATTTCCAATCCTATAATATGTTAAGGATGTACAACACACCTACCCCAAAAAATTCCTGTCGTTTTATTTTCGTTATTTTTGTATATATGACTATATCTACTGCATGTATGCATATTTTGGACAAAATCATTCGAGTGGTTTTTGGACAGGAACTTCCAAAAGTTAACCCCCTTTAGTTGTTTACAAGGAGAGAAATTTTTTAATAAATGAACTACTTAAACCTTGAGTTTCAATAAAACCAGGGTAGATATAAATGTCAAATTTCATTGGCTTATTCTTTTAACCATTTAACACAAAAACATAGTCATCTTTTTGATATACATATCATCAAAACAATTTTTAAAGACCTTAAACTGAAAAACTATGAATTTTCTAAGCCTTGAAAATTGCGTATTTTTCAAATTCAAAATTTTTTTGTGAAAAAACCTGTCGTTTAATTTTTGTAAAAAACTTTCTTTAGGTAGCTGGTAGTAAAAATAATCTTAATAATTTTTTGTATAATTTTTGTACGACCAGTTTTGATTTAATAGCGGAAAATTACCCCCTCCCCCTTTCTCAATAAAACACGTTCCCGCGCGTCTTTCAGACGGGGGTTGATCACTTTGTTATATCAATCTACAAATACACATTTAAAAAATTAAATTGGAATATTGCTTTTGCTTCAAAAATATATTAACTTACAAATTTAAAAGTTCTCATATGTAAAGCGTATTTAAATGTAGATTTTTAGGCAATTTTTGAATACCCCTATCACCCCCACCCCTTCCTTTTTTGCGTCGCAGACCATTTAGCGTTTGACGAAACGTCGTTTACAGTGCAAATATACTGGTATTTCGTCAAGAATCCCGGAGGTATGCATTAGTTTTTAAATTCATGAATGCAGAATAAATATTGACTACTCTTTTTATATGTATCAGGAAAAAATTACTGAAAGATTTTAGTGTCTAGTCCATATACGTATGCGTTATGCATTCCTAGTATCTCATGAAACCTGGATACGAATTCAAGTTTTGTTGAACTTGAATATGTTGATTTTTAATTTTATTTCTTTAATTTTATTCATTAAAAAAATGGTGTATGTTCAACTCTCCTGTCCTGTGATATAAATGGAATAATTGTAGTTTCTTTCATGTCATCTTTTCAAACGAGACAGTATGTGGCCGTGGGGATACATCGACATTTGCATTAGATGTACATACACCCCTCATGATATTGTACGCATTTCTTTCAATGTCGTCGCTTCTAAAGTTAAAATGAAAATTCCGTATTCGTCCACATGAACATCAAAATATCAATAATTAAACTCTTCATCTATTTCAATTTATATCAAATCGCACATTGATATTTTCTAAAATCTTATAGGCTACGTTTTGTTTTGATTCGAGGAAATGCGAACCGACATTGTTGACAGAAAGTCAAAGTTACGATTTGCTGCAATAGGATATTCATGAATGCAGATAATTTCAGTAACAAGTAAACAATTCTTTTCAATTCTATACTTACATTGTGCATTTGAGGTCTATAGTATTCAATTCTCGGATTTATCAGGTCTTTGGATTCTGTGGAAAACCGCAATCGGCAATCCTCGGCTGACTCCGCTACGCTCCATTCAAACCTCGGATGTGATTAGTGGAGGAATACGCATCAGATCCTTACATTTCTCCGCCGGAAACTGCCTTATCACTCATTTCATTTTTCGCTCTGCATAACGTTCTTCGAAAATGTTTTTAATTTGTGCAATTCTTTGTCGAAAACAGGTTTTGATTACAACCTCATGTTAGTAGGCTTCAAAAGCAAGAAAAATATGTTGAGTGTACCACAAAATAACTTCGATTTCAAATGTCTGACATTTGAAATAAATTCAAATAAGATCACATGACTGAATCAGCAAGATGGTAGATCACCGTTGACGTCCGAGGTTATGTGCGAGGTACGAGTCATCCGAGGAACTCCGAGTGGGAAAACCGTGAATAAAGGGAGGAAAATAAACATCTCCTACATTTTCAGAGTTGTTCCTCTTTGATCAGTAAGGGTCTGAGAACAACATCGATTTTACATTGTAACAAGTTTTTTGTTTATTTATTGTTGTTTTATTTAATTAAAGAAGAAAAACAATATCCATATCGTGTATGCACAAATTGTAATGAAGACCATTAATCGGAATGTTATATAGCCAATTGTAATAATGTGAATTTCGGCAAAATAAACTTTTAAGAATAAAAAAAAATGCTGCGCTTTGATCAAAAATACAATTTTTTGTATATGAAATGAAATGAAATAAACATTAAGGGATGGTATTTTAAGTCTTGCTTTTTACGGAGTTTAATCGGGTTAATTAACAAAATACTAATTAATTGAGTATGGTACGCACAATCACAGCCAAGCCCCATATCCCAATTTTCTTTCATGATTGATATACATCGGGATCGTTTTACTCGTCGTTTTGACGCTTTATTTCTGACGTTAAATTTGACGTTACGTCAAACGTTCAATTGAAATCGCAAGAGTTATCTCCCCCAGTGTGTTGTACGTCTTTAAATTTACATACAAAAAATTAATGTCCGGTAAATTTTACAACTGTCCGGTGAATTTTGAATATTTACAAGACAATTGTCCGACATATTTTTGACTAGTTTCGGGAACTCTTAGTGTTCTTTTGTAACATTCAAATCATTCAAGAAGAAATACATGTGCCTTACTACTATCTATTTTTTAATAAGAAAAAATATAAAAGCTTTAATTAAAAGACAGTTTATTGGTGAATTACATAAAGTATAAAAATTTATTTCAGTAAGTGTCAATAAAATTCATTTAAAAACTTCACTATAATATGTTCAGGTAATGATCAGCAGTGTAACCCCCCCCCTTTCAATTAATCCTCGATCAACTACTTTGCTGAAGTTTTTAAAGTCTGATAAATTTTTAATATTATTTTTATAAAGCTGTCAGAATTTCTATCTAACATACAGACACACACAAAAAATTATTCAATTGACCAAAGATTTGTATTAACGCAGTTTAAAATCATTCTACTACAACACAGGTGTCAAGTGCACCAGAGCGTAACTAATCCCTATCGATCGTCTCCTGATGGTGACATTCACGAGATAATCATGCTATACAAATCATTTGTTTTGACAAGAGTTGCAATTAGAGCTTCTACACGGAATCAAAATCTAACAGGTGTGAAAATACTGATAGACCTGTATTAGCTAAGTTACATACTCTCACTGTAAATATTCAAAGTAATGATGAATTAATATTGTAAATTACAAAATGAAGCTTTAAGCTTGAATTTCTTTAAGTTTAGCTATAGAAAAACTATTAATTGTGATTTAATTCTTTTAAATTTTCAATGGTCGATCTTGAAAAATAAGTACAAATTGATCTTACAGGACAATTATATTTTTTCATTAACACAAAGAGAGTTATATATACGTATCTAAAGGTAATTTGTTTAATTTCTTTAATAGGTGAATTTTTTTATCCGGCACATAATTACACAAGCGACTGTGTAAGCAATGTGACATATTGGGTATTTTAACAACTGATTAAAATGTCCTACACTCATTTATAAACATTGATTGTCATTTATCAAATTGATATACCACTAAATTTTACAACCTAATTATACAACCCCATGTTGATTCCTACGATTCCTACTTGCTGCGAAAATTTATTGCAGTGACATTAATTCCATTTTTCCATTCTGATTTTTTCTCTATAGATTAAGGTACGATTACAAGTACATGTAAACAAATGTGTGAAGAGTAGATAAACAATTGGTACGTATCTAGAATGAATTGAGAGAGAGAGAGAGAGAGAGAGAGCAATTATACTACGAAACAGGATAAAATTAAAGCCAAAAATATTCAATTTGAAAAAAATTTAAACACGGATGATTTAAAAATTAATCGGAAGGGGCGGAAGAGGCGTGAAAAATCCAGAGATTTTGTCTCCCATCGGAAGAATCACATGTATTTATGTTATGAGATATCTGCATGTAATTACCATAGATATAGAGAAAATTCGAATTAAGAAAAAAACACGATCGTTTTTTGAAGTAAATAAGCCAAGTAGTACTCCAACACGGATTAAATTATGGAGATTTATTGACAGTTGGAGCATGTTATATGGAAAATTTAAATGGTTTGGATTTTTGTTGCAAAAAACGAGTGAAAATACGTACCAGGTGTGCTTTGCATGTATTGCACGTGTATAAATAATATTATCTTTTTTTACTGGCCAACGGGGCGACCCTCTTGCAGAAAACCACTAGCCCGACCCCCGGGTATCGGTCGATTTTCATTGCAGACCTCTGATTAAAAAAAGAACTATCAGTGCATTCATTATAATTTTTTTCACAAAAGCCCGTTTTCAATCGGTATGTGTTCATGTGGACTACAAGTGTCCTTTCCTTGACTTTAAATAAATTCTACAACTGCATAATGTACGTATGAATCATATCAAACAACTTATAAAGCTTTTTTTCAATGTGGTGCAACAAAATAGTAAGACTTACTGCATTTGCTTTTTGTGTTTCCGAATTTCCTCACTGCTAATACAAAAATGTCCAAACACAGCTACTTCCGTATTCTGCGCATGCGCAGTTAGTTTTAAATATATGCGCATGCTCAGGTATTCGGAACTCCTCGATTCAATTACCGAATTCCTCTAAACAGCAGATTTCTGAATGTCTGAGCGTTTTGGGCTAAGGACATGTCCAAAATTTGGACAAAGTCTTTGTGAGGTTAAATCTAATTTTAGGTTTTTCGACCTCATAGAGTAATTTTGAACGTAATTAGACCTCTTCATTATGGGGTTAACCCCACAGTACCCAAAAAACCCCACACTGCTGGAAAATACGTTAATTTTACCCCACAATGTACCTCTCGTAAGAACAGCTCGACGGACGGACGGACGGACGGACATGAAGCCTATAACATAATACGTCCCGTCTTAAGACGGGCGTATAAAAAGGTCCGAAACCATTATTTTAAACAAATAGCAGATATCATGACTATAGCTGAAATATGATAGCAATTTTACGTCTCTAGTATATGAATAGAAAATTCTCGAACGGGACGTAAAACAGCATACAATTAATCAACAGATTGTATGGTACGTAGTTTTTAATGACGCCAATATTCTAAACAACAATCCTAGGCTGCAAAATTTTTCGATTTAGAGACAAATTAATTCAATATGATGAATATAAAGTGCTGGTGGGGCAAGTAAAAATTGAAATAGGGCAAGTGAAATTTGACCATGTACTTGCCCGTGGGCAAGTGCTTGAAAAATCTATTTGTCAGCCCCTGCCATTATTTGTTTCTCATAAGATTTATCATTGTTGTTGAGAAAGAGTACAATATTTCTGCATTTTATTTCAATACTTTAAATACATGCATATGGCATGTACTTGGATATAAAACATTTACAATATTTGGTGAAAATTAGATTTTTGATAAATTAGTGAGGATCGATACATTATATTTTAGTGGCCCCTCATATAATACTCAAGACATTTAGCTATAGATTTAGCAGAGGTAGCTCTCTGTCAAAAGTGATAAACAGAACAAACAGCCAAAATGCGAAGTGTTTTACAATAGCAAGGTTCTAAAAATCTTTCTGAGGACAAACTTGACTCCTGTGAACTTATGGATTCTTTGTGGAAAGTTTGGGTGAAAATGATCATGTAGATCTGGAGATGTAATATCATTCCAATAACAGCATGTCACTTTGTTGGAGCATGTTAAAGTTTTACATGTTGATCACAACATTTCTTATCGATTGAATGTTTGATTCAATGAAAAGAATACTACTTTGCTTATGAACAGAGAACTAAATTGACTGCATTTATGACCACTTGTTGTTTCCTATTTCAACTGCTGTCCTCTTAAACAATCTTTCAATGCAATTGGTCAGTAGCATTAGTGTATTGCTGGATTCTCTATTTCATATCCAAAGTAATATTCATTTCATTGAAATCAAACATCCAATCAATGCAAAATGTGGTGGTCAACATGTGAAATTTTTGCACACTTGATCTAACAAAGTGACACACTGTTATTGGAGTGATGATAGTAAATATCAATTGTGAAAAGGTAAAAGACAGACAGAAGACAAACAGGCTATAAGAAAACCTTGAACTTCGACTAAGGTGAGCTAAAAAGGGGACTTAATTATGTTCTTAAAGTATCATAATGATTATTATTATAAGTGTTTCATAGACTAAATATTTCATTTTTGATATACCTGAAGTAGTTAAGGATATCCGATCCTCAGCCAGGAAGGATAACTCCAAAAATTAATATTTAATTTGAAATGCATGAAAATGAAGCTTGAAAATGAAATTTTTTCATGCAACAATTTTCATTTTATTCATCTTTATAAGATTCAAGGGTTTTGGAAGTCTTAGAAAAGGTCTTATAAAAGTTGACATTTTTACCCTATAAAAGGAAAAAAATTGATATAATTTTAGAGATACAAGATTTTCTTGAATCCAGCCTTAGATACCAATGCTTATTAGCATGATATGAAATAAGAAGTAATTTGTGGTGTCTTGTAATGATAGCAAAAGCCTTTTACACTATGTATTATACAATACAT
>NW_026930658.1:0-44073 GCF_032062105.1 Saccostrea cuccullata | reverse complement strand
TAGATGAAACGATTCGCTGAAGAAGTTGTAACCTGGGAAGATCCAAAATGAAAGAAGAGAATTTTAAAGTTTCGGACGTTTCAAATCTTTTGTTATCTAATTTAATTTGAAATGTAATGTTTGAAAACATCGGAACTTTTCTTTTTAATGGCCAAACGGTGAGACCAGGCAAATCTTTATATTTTTATGTTTGTTCGTCAAGCAAGATTGACAGGAACATAGAAAATTATAATAATAAAAAGATAACAAAGATGTGTCTGTCCTTTTTTGCGTTTGGTTTTAGATATTTGATATAAACATGTGGTATTATGTGATATAAACACAGTAAGAACATGCAGAGTTTCGTCTTACATTGTTGACATATCCAATTAGGTTTTCACATCTTTGCAAACAACTAAAAATATAACGCGTAGTATTCTGATCCCGATGCCAAAATTGAGATTGAAAACTTTTTTCGTAATTTGATCTGGAGCGCAGTTTAGAACATGCTTGACATTCACAAATAGTTTGAAGAATTTAAGTTTGCATCCTCATCTTTTAAATGGTTTGTGATCTCACTTGCGCTCATATATAAATGTTTAATGGAAGGTAAGAAATGGGTGTCGTTCATTTTATAGAAAAGATAGTATTGATTTTCAAAGAAAATAAGTGAAGCATATACTTTCTCTCAGTGTGGGTTGAGGAGTACAAAATCAAAACGTGTACCTACAATATTTAAACTTGATTACATGGAACACAGGCACTTATTTCATATACGGGGAACCCCTATTTATTTTTACCACAAGGTACATCACTTAATTTCACGCACGACAACTTCAAGCTCGTATTTTGTTAATATATCAGTCTTCTTTAAAATGGCATTGTTCGCTTCGAGAGACTAATTTCTTGACGATTAAATAGTTTCAGGTCTCTGGTTGATTCTCTTTATTGTAAAGCACTCATTTATTCCTCAAAAATCAACTTGATATTAAGTAAGACTTTTTATAAGCAACAAGTACTTTAGGTTGAGGTTATAGATGTAGGATAAAACCAGAGAGTTTCGAGTATTCCATTCCCAGGTCTCTGGTTTTGTCCTACATCTATACCTCAACCGGAAGTATTTGTTGCTTATAAAAGTCTTACTTTATATCGAGGTGATTAATAGAGCGGATCGACCAGACTTCTGAAACGATTTAATCTTCAGGAAAAAAGTCTATCGAAGCGAACAATGCCATATTAAAGTATGTTAATGACTGATTTATTAACAAAATACGAGCTTGTAGTTGGGCAGTCTGAAATTGAGTTTGGTACATTGTTGTATAAATAAGATGGGGTGCCCAGTATTCGAAACAAGTGCCTGTGACATGGAATCTACATTGGACATTACGATGATTAAATTTAATCTAAGTCAAGACGTGTTTGTAAAACACTGATGCCCCGTATGGCAACATAGCGAAGGTTAAACTTTTCTTATATGCAAATTATAATATATTGGTATCCAAACTAGGGTATTCTCAATGGAAATACAATTGTGAAATATGAAAGAAGGCCAAGGTTAAAGTTTTTTCATAAGTACGGAAATCTCCAAGGTCAAGGCAAATAGTATCCAATGAAAGGTCTTATCACAAAGAATACATATCAGAGGTATGGAAGTCCTAGCCCTAAAGAGTAAGTCTAACTACAAGGACAAGGTCAAAAGTCATAATTCTTGATATCAAATGAAATGTCTTGTCACAAGGATTACATATGTGAAGTCTGATATCACTAGCTCTTAGCATTCAAAAGTTATGGTCAATGTTCAAGTTTCTTCATAAGTACAGAAATCTCCAAGGTTAAGGTTGAAAGGTCAAGGTCATTGGTATCTAATGAAAGGGTCTTGCCACAAAAACACATACGTGAAGTATGGAAGTTATGGTCAAAGTTACCAATTCCGAAATATAGGTCAAATTCAAAGGTCTAGGTCAAAGGGTCAGATTTGGTGGTACCCAAAGAAAGGTCTTGTCACAAGAATAAAATATGTAAAGTATGAATTCACTAGCCCTAACCCTTTCAAAATTATGATCAAGGTCTGCTTTTTAAAAGAAGGTAAAACTCCTAGGTCGAGGCCGAAGGGTCAAAGTTATTGGTATCCAATGACGAATGAAGGTTCTTCTCCCAAGGATTACATATGTGAAGTATGAAAGCCCTATCCCTTACCGTTCAAAAGTTATGGCCAAGGTTAAAGTTTTTTCACAAGAACAGAAATCTTAAAGGTCAAGGTCAAAGTTGTTGGTATCCAATGAAAGGTCTTTCCAAAAAGAATATACATGTATATGTGAAGTATAAATGTCCTGGTATCTACTGTTCAAAAATATTTCCAAAGAAAAAGTTTGGAATTTTTGTGTTAAAGTGGGTCAAACTCCAAGGTGGAAATCAAAAGTTATGGGCAAGGTTTAAGTTTTTGCGGACAAACAGAGAGACAGACAGACGGAGGGACACGACAAAAACTATATACCCTCGAAACTTCGTTTACAGGGGCATAAAAATCTCCAGAATTCCTATACATCTAGATAATGTGTCTACAGCAGCACGGGTATTTTTTTTCAAATTATCACTGAACTATATCGTTATATATCACGATATATAAAGGGGCAACTGTTTTATACTCAGAGTAAGAAGTTTTGTACTAAAACTATCAAGATTGATAAAAGAAGGACATTTTATCAGAAAGAATTGCCTTGCATTACACGGCACCCTGGATTCCAATCCATTTGTCTCAACATCTACGTCTTGGAGACGGCCTTTTATATGATCAGTATCGATCCAAGTATGGAAATTTCAAAAGACCATTGAAGGATTAAAGGATTTTAAAAATCTTTTTACATATTTGTTTAAAACATGAAAGAAAAATGTTCACTGCAGATAAAGACAGATTTCGAAGGACCAGAACAGTCAGCCCTCTTCAGCTTCAAAAAACGACAATAGGTCGCTTGAAGTCACTCATGTTTGGGGAAAACAAATTTACACGCCATTTGACTGTATTTTCCTGCATCCTGCAACGACACATATGCGTCCAACATTTTTACTGGCCATTAAGCGTCGAAAAACACACACAGTTCAATAGAAGACTTTGTAGAATGGCGTAATCTGTTATGTTGTGACAACAATTCCATTTCAGCTAGGAATAGCCTCGTTATCGGTATCGTCAAAATCTACATTTTTTAAAATTTTCAAAAACTTACGTCTTAGACATTTTAATGCTTAAACAAAATATGAAGCTGGACCAATTTTGATTTGAACACTGTTTTTCACCTGAAAGGACCGAGTGTTTGGCGAAAGAGCAGTTGCTAGATTTTTACTGGCTTAGGTCAATCACCACTTCAAATGATAGAAAGACTATTAAATATGAAAGAACAATAAGTCTCTGAGCCGATGCTAACTAGCGATACCCCCACTCTGATTTGAATATACACTATCATGTTAGTATACATAATATACGTTCAGTTACGGGCAGATGTACGGCTAGGAAGTTGACACAAGATTCATTCAAAAATAAATCAAGCCATATGGCTTTGATTTTTACAAAAAAGTATCCCACCACGACATGCCTCAGCAAAGAATGTGCTAAAATGTCAAGCAAATAGAGCCCCCCCCCCCCCCCCGGTCCTAACACCAGAACCCCTGACCATGGGGCCATAAAATTCACCATTCTGGAAAAGGTATTCCTGCACATCATTTGCTTAGTTTATTTGATACCCAGGAGCAGAGAAAATTTTCAAAGAAATTATTCACGTTCACTATATGATCTATAAATCTCTGCACTAGGACTAGAGCCCCTGGCCCTGTGAACATGAATTTCAATTTAGCCAAGAATGAATCCCTTCAAGGGTTGCAGGCTTTATGTTACGCATTAATCTCGTTTTATTTCTTTGTTCTTCCTTCTCTTTACGTCGCCCGCGTGGCACAGTGGTAAGAGCGTCTGCTCTAGAATTGCGAAGTAAGGAGATAATCCTTACGTCGCGGGTTCGAATCCCACTGTGGGACGTGGACACCGGTCCTTCGGATGAGACCGTATAAACCAAGGTCCCGTGTCGCAGTAGGTGCTGGCACGAAAAAGATCACTCCCTGCTCAATGGCCCTAAGTGCCGAGCCCTCTAGAATTTATTGACAACTATATTTTTTTAATCGAATTTTCATGCGTTCATAAAGATATTTATTAGAAAAAATTATACTCTTTCATCAAATTAATTTAAAACCAGAAGTCTCTGTCGAGACTGAAGCTCTACTGGTTTGTACGTATAGCAAAAGAAGAGAAAAGTACTTAGGCAGTTGGGAATTGAAATTTTTCAACAGCAATTAATAGAAAAATGATCCTTGATTTAGTCTCTTTATGTTTTAGTGTAGTCTACTTGCATGCCACATTACATTATAATCAGACTAAAACTGTATTTGGAGTAGCATTTTGAGTGTATTAAACAGAAATTTCTATTTTTAGTAACCGTGGCAAAACCGTTCATTGAAGTGAAAAACTATATACAGAATTATGTACCTTAGTGTAGTCTACTTGTGTGCCAAGTTATATTGAAATCAGACCAAAACTGTAGGAGGAGTTGCATTTTGAAAGAATTTAACAGAAATTTCTATTTTTAGTAACCACAGCAACACCGTTCATCGAAATCAAAAACCGATATACAGAATTATGTATCTTAGTGTAGTCTACTTGTGTGCCAAGTTACATTGAAATCAGACCAAAACTGTAGGAGGAATACCATTTTGAAAGAATTTCACGGAAATTTCTATTTTTAGAAGCACGTCAACACAGTTCATCGAAATCAAAAACTGATAAATAGATTTATGTACCTTAGTGTGGGGTGTTGCTAAAACGCGGAACGGAAAACGGAACGGAAAGCGGAACGGAACGGAAAACGGAATATATTATTTTGGATTAAATCACTTAATTAAATACACAAACTTTATCATAAACGATATATTTTGTACATATTCAATCCCCCACTATTAAATACAAGTTGATTTTATCATGCTCAGTCTCTTTTTCTTACGAAAATCGCTAACACATAGCAGTCACCTAGAATCGAATTTGAAAAGGGGGGATAAACGAACTTGAAAAGTATTTGACAAGCAAAAACACAAAAAGAAACAATTGTTTGATTCGGGAGGGGGGGGGGATAACACACAAAAAGAAAACAATTGTTTGATTCGGGAGGGGGGATAGGTTCCAATTCCAGCATCTTTCAGTACTATTTTTTTACACTAACTTACTACATTAATTACATTCACAAAAAGTGTGAGGATGTCAACCTAAACGAACATTTCCGTAGTAAAAAGGTTATGACTGGGGGATCAAATATTTGATATCTAAATGAACCATGAAAGAGAAATAAAATGTAAAAAAAATTATTAAGACAATACGTTTAGGGCAAACCTTTACGGCAAGCTCGAAGAAACATCTCTTATACACACTGGTTGTTAAAATTTTATTCAAAATAGAGACATTTTCTATATATTTAAAATCAGAATTTCTGGAAAGACAAAGTTGGAAAACTTTCATGTCATTCAATGAAGTTAAATTTTGTTTGCGGTACATATGTGTGTGTTTTTTTTTGGGGGGGGGGGGGGGGTTGTATATGAATGACCCCGTAAAAAATGAGTTTGTTTTCCCACTCATCGGAAAGGTCTGAGAAGTTGTAATAGGTATGCCCCCCTTTTTGTGTCAAAAATATACATAAGGTTTAATAAATCAATTTCTAATGTGACTGTGGGCCCCTACATAGACCCGAAACTGCAACTCCCCCTTTCATGATTCGCGAATTCGACACTGCGCGTGCATAATCTGAATATCATAAAAAGTTATTTTTGTCTTTACAGACATTGACATTGGAAACAAATTGAAAGAAGGGGGGGGGTCAGTAAAAATTTTCCAACATACAACAAATTTGACAAACCAAGAAAAGGGGGATATGTCTTTTGCCCAAACACGAAAATCCTATTTCGTGTGTGTGTGTGTAAGGGGGGGGGGGGGGTCGAATTTCTTTCATTACCTTTTTTCCACGGAAGTTGTGTATGACTCATGAATATATAATAGTTTACAATAAATTTTTATCAGAAATGATTTTTACAACAAGAATATTGCTCTTTTATCTGATTTATATCGAATCTATGTTATTTGTTTACAAAAATTCTCCGTTTTCCGTTCCGTTCCGCGTTTTAGCAACACCCCTTAGTGTGTTCTACTTGTGTGTCAAGTTATATTGAAATCAGACCAAAACTGTAGGGGGAGTAGCATTTTGAAAGAATTTCAAAGAAAATTCTATTTTTAGTAACCACGGCAACACCGTTCATCCAAATCAAAAACCGATAAACAGAATTATGTATCTTAGTGTAGTCTACTTGTGTGCCAAGTTATATTGAAATCAGACCAAAACTGTAGGAGGAGTAGCATTTTGAAAGAATTTCACAGAAATTTATATTTTTAGTAACCACGGCAACACCGTTCATCCAAATCAAAAACCGATACACAGAATTATGTATCTTAGTGTAGTCTACTTGTGTGCCAAGTTAAATTGAAATCAGACCAAAACTGTAGGAGGAGTAGCATTTTGAAAGAATTTCACAGAAATTTCTATTTTTAGTAACCACGGCAACACCGTTCATCCAAATCAAAAACCGATACACAGAATTATGTATCTTAGTGTAGTCTACTTGTGTGCCAAGTTAAATTGAAATCAGACCAAAACTGTAGGAGGAGTAGCATTTTGAAAGAATTTCACAGAAATTTCTATATTTAGTAACCACAGCAACACCGTTCATCCAAATCAAAAACCGATACACAGAATTATGTATCTTAGTGTAGTCTACTTGTGTGCCAAGTTAAATTGAAATCAGACCAAAACTGTAGGAGGAGTAGCATTTTGAAAGAATTTCACAGAAATTTCTATTTTTAGTAACCACGGCAACACCGTTCATCCAAATCAAAAACCGATACACAGAATTATGTATCTTAGTGTAGTCTACTTGTGTGCCAAGTTACATTGAAATCAGACCAAAACTGTAGGAGGAGTAGCATTTTGAAAGAATTTCACAGAAATTTCTATTTTTAGTAACCACGGCAACACAGTTCATCCAAATCAAAAACCGATACACAGAATTATGTATCTTAGTGTAGTCTACTTGTGTGCCAAGTTATATTGAAATCAGACCAAAACTGTAGGAGGAGAAGCATTTTGAAAAATTGTTTACAGACGGACAGACAGACAGACAGACGGACGGACGACGGACGCATTACTATCGCATAAGCTCTTCTAGTCTCTGACCAGTAGAGCTAAAAATACTTCACTCGATTTGTATATACGCAACCAGCAGAACAGCTTACGAAATTCAATTCATTTGATTTATATATTTAAATAAATCAATGTAAGAAACATCATATAATGTACATCTAAGTAAGATATAATTAAATAAGTAAAGGTGTATGTCATTGGATTGATCGTTAAGGGTTTTACGCGCCTAATTGGCAATATCTCAGGCATACTTCTGCGGTATTTAGAGATGCATTAATCCAAGTGATTAATGAATAAATAAATTAATAAAATAATTCGACAACTCGACATATTTCTTGTACCACAATGTTTAAGCAAATTATTTATTTCATATAAAATTAAAAAAAGATACAAAATATATTGAAACATTGTTTTTTTAATCCTGATCTTCCATTTTACAGGATTTAGAACACTTGGATGATGACTATATTCCTTATACATGTAGATCCACCGGATTATCGAAAAAACAACTGCGAGAAAGATGTACCTGGGGATAACGATGATGACAGTGACGACGACATCAACAAAGAATCTGTTCAACAAGACGACATCAGGGACAAGATTGACAGATTTGGTAGAAACTGTCATTGACAACAATGAAGAGAGTTACAGTGAGGCGGAAGAAGATATAGAATGTAATAGATGTAACAATCTTCAGAGTTTACAGGAAAACGTCAGTAAAGCATGTTCGTGTGGGAAAAACTCAATACTGAGTGAACTTAGTGAAAAAGATATCTTTATCATGGGAAGACTGGCATGTGTTGGGTTTGGTATTCAGACTCAGCGTGGGAAGGAGAGGAAAAGGAAGAAGTATGCATACTATTTCCAAAATCAAGAAGTTTGTAAAGGAGCCTTTCATTTAGTACATGGTGTTGGGTCAAAATGTGTCAAAAATCTAGTCTCTCACATGATTGAAAATGGACAAGTACCTCGTACCCCAAAAAAGAGCAGACGCCCACCAAATGCCATCGACGACCTTAAAAGAGCTATCGACTATATTCAGAATTACGCTGAAGAATCTGGACTACCACAACCAACAGTAAAAAAGAAAAGTATTCCTTAGACTTTTTTTTACCTTTTTACCTTCATTTGGCAGCAAAACATCCCTCCATTCTTTGTATTCTGCTTCTTGTGACGAGCTGGGAGAGAGGAAAGTTGGGCTAACTACCTTCAAACTTCTGTGGAAAGAATGCTGTCCCCTTATTAAATATATGACGCCCCGCTCGGATATATGTCCAAAATGTGAAGATTGTAGAGCCAAAATTTAAACGACAGTTGGGCTAGCTGAGAGCAAGAGCAACTGCGAATTTTCACAGAACATTTGTCTAAGGTTGAAATGGAGCGACACGCAAGATTTTGCTTTGATATAATGTCTCGCTCAACTGTAATATAAAAAGATAATAATTTATTTAGCATAATTTATGTGACTTTTTTCGTGAAATTTAATTTTTCAGGTGTATAACGATGCAGTGAAAAAAGCGAGAGGAGATGGGTGCATTTGTTAGACCAGAGGGATTGCTTCCTCCCAGTTCAACAGATCCTCAGCATGTCCACTACACCTTTGACTTCTCGCAAGCACTTGCCATTCCACATCAGGCAAGACAAGAGGGGCCACTTTATTTCTTTACGCCAAGAAAAGTGCAACTTTTTGGAGTTGCTTTAGAGGGAAATTACAGGCAGATGAATTATGTTGTTGATGAAGACAAGGAAAAGGGTGAAAACGGGGCTGGAGTGAAAGGATCAAATGGTGTTATATCCATGCTTCATCACTGCCTTACATCGTTTGGATCTGGTGAAATAGAATGCGTCATCCATTGTGATAATTGTGCTGGTAAGTCAATGTTTCAAAACAATATAAACTGATATTCATATGGATGTTTATACATGTATATATTTTTATTAATTATTTTTATATATTTACATTTCCAGTGTCTCTCTCCGAGATAAAATTACCAATTGTAAATGTACTTTATTTCCCTCATCAATGTACTTTATTTCCCCCATCAATGTATTGGCGCGGTTCCAAAAAAACCACGTGCAGGGCGGGACAAACAGCTAGACAGAAGCAGGGCTTGGAGCACGTGGATTGGCGGAATCAAAGAATGTAAATATAAGGAATAACTGTCAGATTTTTCAATTTCATGAAGATGATCAATCGATTGGTTTGCGTAATAATTTTATGCATAAACGCCTTCAGCGTGTATGCAAATTATCACGCAAGCCAATCGATTGATCACTTCATGAAATCGAAAAATAAGACAGTTATTCCTTAAATAATTAATTAGAATAAGTGGAACATGACATCGTATACAATAGGTTTTTCTTAGTTAAACTAAGTCTTCGTACATTGTATATATGTTTCGTCCTGTATTTACTCCAGGCGAGAATAAAAACAGATATGTCCTGGGGTATCTGTCATGGAGAACATTGTTAGGCCTTCACCCTTTCAATGCAAGTGTCCTATCACGGACCAAGAGTGCCAAATCAAATACCGCAGTTATATATTTGAACGAGGCGGGAGAAACACTGCTGGGAATGGTTTGATTGGAAGACGTTCGTTTCCCAGTACTTTTTTTCTAGTAAGAGGCATACGGAAATTCCATCATTTTAGATTTTCTTCATCATCTCCTGGTAGGATTTTTAGGAAAAAAACCCTGATATTTTTATAATATGCATGTATGTTGTTTTTAATGGGTAAATATAAATATATCATTATATATATATTGAATAATATTTTCACAGGAAAAGTATACGTCAAAGAAACAGTTGTCCATGAAGAAACGGAAATTGAGTTGCTGAAGATTTAACAGCAGTTGCCTGATGCCGGAGATTATACCACCCGGAGGGATTTTCCCTGAGCGACAACAGTACCTCTACCGTATGGTCAGACCATTTGTCAGGGATCCTTACAAGGAGATGACAAGTCCAAATTCCGAGGAATGAAACGCACCAGAAAATAGACTCTGAATTTTTTGTTGCTATGTTTGAATGAAATCTAACAAAATAACACAGAAAATTAATGTTACATATCTATGTACATGTTCTCTTTTTTGTACGTGCTACTCTTTACTTCAAGAATTCTTATTCCTTACAATTACCAAGCTTTAAGAATTGGTTATAAATAAATGGTTCTTCATTGGTTAATTTAAAACAATGTCATCATGTATCTAGTCTTTTGTTTTACAAGGAAAATGACGTTTTTTTTGACGTTATGCAACGTTCATGACGCTACAAGAAGAGACTCATCATTTTGTTTCAGATACGTTTTTTCTAGGCATATTTTTCGAAAAACAAATATTGGTATCAAAATACTCAGCCGGACTTCCTCTTGAAGGAAAGTAAAACAGTAACTTTTCAAAATTTTGTCACGAAGTTCCCTTTTCGCTTGACGCAATTCACATGCAATCAATCATTCAATCCTTCTCTTTACCAACAAACTCTCTTATCTGTCGGGGAAATGCGCTATCTGTCTCTTTATTTACCTCGTTCCTTTCGGAATTTCCATGTTGACACTGGGATGCGCAAGTGATTGATACGGCGCATTCGCTTTCTGACATACGGACAGACACACAAGGGTAAAACAGTATACCCCAATTTCCTTTGGAGCGGGGGTATAAATATAATAACATTTGGCGATAAGAAATACGATCTTAAATGTTGAAGGTCTATTCCGATTTTTCCCGACCCAATCGAAAATACACGAGACGTAAAGTGAAAAAAAATATGTCATCACCTACAAAGTCATGAAATTTCACTGACGATGCAAATTAAATTGCATGTAACGCTTGTTTGTATTAATTATTTAAGTTGTTGCTATCACCATTAGCCACCGTTGCTAAGGACCTCGGGGATTTAAGATTTTTTTCACGCGGCCTCGTCAATATTTCTTAGTAAAATGTGAGGATTTTAACTGTTCTATAGCCCCAAGGGCTAAATATAGGTATAAATTTGCAGCCCTCCACTGGCAAAACAATTTTGAGATGGACGTTAAACAACAAGCAATCACTAATGGACATGATAAAACGGTTTAATGCTCCAAGTTCATTTACACTTTTCGTGAAATCAGCGGATACTTTACAGTGACCAAGGATTACTTACTGAAAATTAAAGCAACGAGTTATACCTTAATGCTCTAATTTAGATCCTTACAAAGACACATTGCGGGTTCCAGTAAATGTTCGACCAGGCCTCTTTCTTTACTCCTCAATAAAATATTGCCAGTGGACTTTTACGAGAAGCACTGACTTTCACAGTTGACGGTTTTCTTAACATTTAAACATGCATTATAATGGAGGTACGGACTTGATAATAGATTAGAACAGTTTTCGGGTGGTCATAGGTTGTGCCCTTAATGTTGTTAGGGGCACTAGCATGTGAATACCGGGAGTTGAGGGTAGGGCGGTTGTCGTTTTCTTTAAGGACAACTGATTTACGCTTTGAATTAACCAGTTATTTTAGATGAATTAAATTTTGAACTAAATATTTTTATCGTAAAAGAGCTTCCGTACATTGTTCTAATGTAAAAGTAAGCTGTCAACTGTAAAAGTCAGCTCTACTCGTAAAGTCCAGTATTGAAAGAAGAACTTCAAGAGTACTGTGCAACAATATATTCAAGAAATGGTATGAATCAGATAATTCCAAAGAACTTTTGGACAATTTGAAATCACAAGATTTTGCCAAAATCAACAGCTTAAAAACTTACACGACTTTTCAACTTTATACACAATCATTCCCAACGACAAATTAAAGTCCAGGCTTTTTGATATCATTGACAGCTGCGTTATTTTGATATCATTGACAGCTGCTTTTTCAATAAAAATGGAATTCGTAAATTTACTTACTTGGTGATTGGTCATTTGCAAAATTATTTTGTTAAAACACATTCTGATTGCACACAAATACTCTGATGTTTACACCAAAAAGATGTTCGATTTTCTGATTGACAATATCTAGGTGGTTTTAGGAGACCAGGTCTTCCAATAATCTATTGGAATTTTCATGGGAACCGACTGCGCTTCGTTATTAACAGACCTATTTTTGTATTCATATGAAGCAGAATTTGTGCAAAATCTTATGCGTGAAAAGAAAAAAACTTTTGCTGTGGTCTTCAACTCAACATTTAGATATATCGACGACGTATTGTCGATTATTGTCGGTCTCAAATTGTTGTTTGAAAGATAAAAGCCTCGGCATTTATCTTTCAAACAAGATTTCGCGACCTCGGAGGTTATCATGCAACATTCACGAAAACGGGGACTTTATTTCTAAAGGACATTCGATCCTGAGATTTAGAGCGTATTTTGGTCAGGTCCTTTATTTATAAAATTCTGCATCATTTTTAAGTTCTAACATCAAATCTGAATTTTACAGTGCAAATTTAACTATATCCAATGAAAAAACCGCGATTAAATTCCATTCAAGTAGAATTAAGCTAAGGACTATATTTTGTCTGCCGGATGGTTTAGATGTAACTGCAGATTCAGGCTTTCATGTAGCAGTGGCTCCAGTTTTTGGTGCAGCCGTGCACAGCTGCATGACCTGCAGTAGCAGTAGCAGGTGATAAAGTAGATAGGCTCTTCAGATGATGAGGTCTGTTCGAGAAAAAACTTTCCCAAAAACACTTCCTTCAAAGAGGATGAATTAACAACGGTTCCATACAGTACGTCAAATTTGGTTTTGGAATGATGTACAGGTTTACTACTTTTTCAGCTTTCGGATATGGTATTCCTTTCTCTGTTTCTTTTTGTATTTCTTTTTCCATATCGGACATTGTTTTGAAGACGACATATGTTCCTCTTTGCAGTTTTTACACTTCGGGTCATTCTGAAAAGTTTTGCCGTCATATCCCCCCTCACCACACCTGAAGCATTTTTCAGATCCTTAACAATTCATTTGCCCTAGCCTGAATCGCTGACATTTAAAGCATCGCAAAGGATTTGGCACAAGCGTTTCAATTTTCATCTGATACTGCCCAACTTTAATGTTTGTTGGGAGAGGTGGCATACAAAAGGTACGTATTTGTTAGTTCAACAACATAATTAAGCTTTTTGTGAATCGTTTTACAGAGATCACCCACTGCGATTCCAATTCATGTTGGATTTCCTGTTCAGGAATACCAATCCAGGTCATGATCCCTGTCAAACAAAATACCTTTGCTCTGATCAAGTCCGCTATGAACCTTTCCAAGTTCAGGTGTATCTGCCAACATTTTAAAAGCCAGCAAGGAAGTTGAATGTTGTTTCTGGGTGACTTCAATAGGAAGAGCCGATTGATCAAGTCAGGCCCGTCTAGATGAATACTGGGCCAAAGTGGAGTGTTGGTCATGTTAGGTGAGTTATACCCAGCACCTGCAGACCTCAGCCACCAGGATACCCTAGCTTCTCCGCCAACACGGGTTGCAACCCATGGCCAAGAGGTTGCCCCATTTAGTCGCCTTTTACGACATGCAAGGGGGTGCAATGGTCCTATTCTTGTCACCTCAGGTCTCCACAGGGGCATTAAACAAAAAAAATCAATTATTTGCAGCTGCATTTCATTATTAAATTTGGTACAGATTTTTCATAATATCTAGGTCAAGTTCTGTTTAAGGTACGATCGAGCCAATTTGACAAAGTTATGGACTTTTTAAAAAAAATCCTATAATTAGAGATGTGGGGTAGGTATGTGTTTCACAAACATTTCTTGTTTTTCTTCTGTGCTTTCATAAAAAATCTTTAGAAATCATTTGCATTGTTGATATCAAAATTCATGCCATAACTGCTCATTTTGATCTCAACTTGACCGCTGCTCCTGCACCATCTGAAGAGCCTTTTCCATAACATGAACCATAAGTGTCTTTCCACATTAAATCTACAGTCCTCCGCGCTGAAGGATAAATCGGGAAAAGGAGTTTTAGATCTGTATTGGGCAGAGAATCCATTTCTACATTGGATTTCTTTTTCAATATGTAACCCTTTTTCTTCCTGCAAATGTTCATTTCCTCTAGAAAGATTTGTGGCAACTGTTTGAGCATCATGTGAATCAAATATTAGGCTTTCTTATAATATCACAATTTTCTTTAGGACGTATTTAATATGATACTGCAGGGTAAGTGATAATATCATTATGAACTAAGTTGGCACTCAGAACTTCCTTTTGCTTAATATTTATACATGCAAAGTATACCGAGAAATTCAATATAAGACTAACCCACTTTGGAGGCACCCTCTTTAAAAGCTGTGAGACGTGATTTTGTAGCTAAGCAGCAAAGACTAAATGGGCTGCAAGTTTTCCCACTCTTCAGCAAGGTCTAAAACAACCTCGTTGGCACTCTTTTTACAAGTTTTGGACATAGTTTATGTTATGTTTTATGTTATGTTTCCCATTCTTTTCTGTCATTCAAATTCGTTCCCACATATTTTTGATTATTTTCTGGTTTAATCTTTCTAGAATGAGTGGAGTAAAATTAGATACTACCTCATAAGTACAACAAGCAAAGTATTTTCTTGGGATGCATTTTAGGATGCCACTTATTATTCCTTCTTTCAAATAGGTACTTTAATTTTCTACTGCTCATAATTCCATCAAAAATCATTAATTTAAAGTGGAACAAAATACGTACTTGGTCTATAACTCGTCAAGAAGCACAAACATGCTTAAAAGTAGCTCAATATCTGTTATAAGTTTTTATCGTCAAAAAAAAAATTTCCACCCTCATCTAAAAAAAAGACTAGGATGGCATCGTGGTTTGGGGGGACCCATCTAAACAAATAGACCTGGGTTTGGTCAGAAAATTTCTCGACTAATTCAGTATCCAGATTGTTTGTGCTATTTATTCAAGTTATAAAATCCAATCTGCTTGACGACTACAGGCCGTGCATGGCCCTTTTTCCATCTTGAGAGCTCATCCTGGACTCCATGCCACTCAACTGGAAGTGACTCCCGCAGTGTACATTTGACTTCTTTAAAAGCATGTTAAGAAAATAATTGTTCAACCAAATTTGATTCGGTAACTTAAAATATATTTAAGAGAACTTAAAAAAGTTATCAATTCTTTTTCTCACCTTTAATTTATGATAGGCACAAGGGGTAGAAAATTCAGTTTTCACAAGGCGCCAAATTTAAATCATTGAAAAAAACAGACAAAAACAGCTAAACTACCGACCTGATAAGGCATTATTTTGTTTGAAAACCTGTTTTTTTTATTGACCACAATTGGTAATATAATATAATAATTCATGAAGTTTTACATGCACTTTTCTATATTTCACTGCGAGATTCACTTCCAGTTAATTGGCATGGAGTCCAGGATGAGCCGTCAAGGTGGAAAAAGGACCATGCAAGGCCCGTTGTCGTCAAGTAAATTGGATTTTTAACTTGAATAAATAGCTTAAACACTCCGGATACTGACTTAGTCGCGAAATTTTTCTGGGCAAAGATTTATTTGATTAGGTGGGTCCCCCCAAAACACGTTGCCATCATGGTGTTTTTAGCTCTACTGGTCAGAGACCAGAAGAGCTTATGCGATAGTAATGCGTCCGTCGTCCGTCCGTCCGTCCGTCCGTCTGTCTGTCTGTCTGTAAACAATTTTTCAAAATGCTACTCCTCCCACAGATTTGGTCTGACTTGGCACACAAGTAGACTACACTAAGATACATAATTCTGTGTATCGGTTTTTGATTTCGATGAACGGTGTTGCCGTGGTTACTAAAAATAGAAATTTCTGTGAAATTCTTTCAAAATGCTACTCCTCCTACAGTTTTAGTCTGATTTCAATATAACTTGGCACACAAGTAGACTACACTAAGATACATAATTCGGTATATCGGTTTTTGATTTCGATGAACGGTGTTGCCGTGGTTACTAAAAATAGAAATTTCTGTGAAATTCTTTCAAAATGCTACTTCTCGTACAGTTTTGGTCTGATTTCGATATAACTTGGCACACAAGTAGACTACACTAAGATACACAATTCTGTGTATCGGTTTTTGATTTCGATGAACGGTGTTGCCGTGGTTACTAAAAATAGAAATTTCTGTGAAATTCTTTCAAAATGCTACTCCTCCTACAGTTTTAGTCTGATTTCAATATAACTTGGCACACAAGTAGACTACACTAAGATACATAATTCTGTGTATCGGTTTTTGATTTCGATGAACGATGTTGCGTGGTTACTAAAAATAGAAATTTCTGTGAAATTCTTTCAAAATGCTACTCCTCCTACAGTTTTAGTCGGATTTCAATATAGCTTGGCACACAAGTAGACTACAATAAGATACATAATTCTGTGTATCAGTTTTTTGTTTTCGATGAACGGTGTTCCGTGGTTACTAAAAATAGAAATTTCTGTGAAATTCTTTCAAAATGCTACTCCTCCTACAGTTTTAGTCTGATTTCAATATAACTTGGCACACAAGTAGACTACACTAAGATACATATTTCTGTATATCAGTTTTTGATTTCGATGAACGATGTTGCCGTGGTTACTAAAAATAGAAATTTCTGTGAAATTATTTCAAAATGCTACTCCTTCTACAGTTTTAGTCTGATTTCAATATAACTTGGCACACAAGTAGACTACACTAAGATATACATAATTCTGTGTATCAGTTTTTAGCTCTACTGGTCAGAGACCAGAAGAGCTTATGCGATAGTAATGCGTCCGGCGTCCGTCCGTCTGTCTGTCTGTCCGTCTGTCTGTAAACAATTTTTCAAAATGCTACTCCTCCTACAGTTTTGGTCTAATTTCAATATAACTTGGCACACAAGTAGACTACACTAAGATACATAATTCTGTTTATCGGTTTTTGATTTCGATGAACGGTGTTGCTGTGGTTACTAAAAATAGAAATTTCTGTGAAATTCTTTCAAAATGCTACTCCTCCTACAGTTTTGGTCTAATTTCAGTATAACTTGGCACACAAGTAGACTACACTAAGATACATAATTCTGTGTATCGGTTTTTGATTTCGATGAATGGTGTTGCCGTAGTTACTAAAAATAGAAATTTCTGTGAAATTCTTTCAAAATGCTACTCCTCCTACAGTTTTAGTCGGATTTCAATATAGCTTGGCACACAAGTAGACTACACTAAGATACACAATTCTGTTTATCGGTTTTTGATTTCGATGAACGGTGTTGCCGTGGTTACTAAAAATAGAAATTTCTGTGAAATTCTTTCAAAATTCTACTCCTTCTACAGTTTTAGTCTGATTTCAATATAACTTGGCACACAAGTAGACTACAATAAGATACATAATTCTGTGTATCAGTTTTTTGATTTCGATGAACGGTGTTCCGTGGTTACTAAAAATAAAAATTTCTGTGAAATTCTTTCAAAATGCTACTCCTCCTACAGTTTTAGTCTGATTTCAATATAACTTGGCACACAAGTAGACTACACTAAGATAGAAAATTGTGTATATCGGTTTTTGATTTCGATGAACGATGTTGCCGTGGTTACTAAAAATAGAAATTTCTGTGAAATTCTTTCAAAATGCTACTCCTCCTACAGTTTTAGTCGGATTTCAATAAAGCTTGGCACACTAGTAGATTACACTAAGATACACAATTCTGTGTATCGGTTTTTGATTTCGATGAACGGTGTTGCCGTGGTTACTAAAAATAGAAATTTCTGTGAAATTCTTTCAAAATGCTACTCCTTCTACAGTTTTAGTCTGATTTCTATATAACTTGGCACACAAGTAGACTACAATAAGATACATAATTCTGTGTATCAGTTTTTGATTTCGATGAACGGTGTTCCGTGGTTACTAAAAATAGAAATTTCTGTGAAATTATTTCAAAATGCTACTCCTTCTACAGTTTTAGTCTGATTTCAATATAACTTGGCACACAAGTAGACTACACTAAGATATACATAATTCTGTGTATCAGTTTTTAGCTCTACTGGTCAGAGACCAGAAGAGCTTATGCGATAGTAATGCGTCCGGCGTCCGTCCGTCTGTCTGTCTGTCTGTAAACAATTTTTCAAAATGCTACTCCTCCTACAGTTTTGGTCTAATTTCAATATAACTTGGCACACAAGTAGACTACACTAAGATACATAATTCTGTGTATCGGTTTTTGATTTCGATGAACGGTGTTGCTGTGGTTACTAAAAATAGAAATTTCTGTGAAATTCTTTCAAAATGCTACTCCTCCTACAGTTTTGGTCTAATTTCAGTATAACTTGGCACACAAGTAGACTACACTAAGATACATAATTCTGTGTATCGGTTTTTGATTTCGATGAATGGTGTTGCCGTGGTTACTAAAAATAGAAATTTCTGTGAAATTCTTTCAAAATGCTACTCCTCCTACAGTTTTGTTCTGATTTCAGTATAACTTGGCACACAAGTAGACTACACTAAGATACATAATTTTGTGTATCGGTTTTTGATTTCGATGAATGGTGTTGCCGTGGTTACTAAAAATAGAAATTTCTGTGAAATTCTTTCAAAATGCTACTCCTCCTACAGTTTTGGTCTGATTTCAGTATAACTTGGCACACAAGTAGACTAAACTAAGATACATAATTCTGTGCATCGGTTTTTTATTTCGATGAAAGGTGTTGCAGTGGTTACTAAAAATAGAAATTTCTGTAAAATTGTTTCAAAATGCTACTCCTCCTACAGTTTTGGTCTGATTTCAGTATAACTTGGCAAACAAGTAGAATACACCAAGATACATAATTCTGTATATCGGTTTTTGATTTCGATGAATGGTGTTGTCGTGGTTACTAAAATTAGAAATATCTGTAAAATTGTTTCAAAATGCTACTCCTCCTACAGTTTTGGTCTGATTTCAATATAACTTGGCACACAAGTAGAATACACTAAGATACATAATTCTGTGTATCGAATTTTAATTTTGATGAACGGTGTTGCCGTGGTTACTAAAAATAGAAATGTCTGTAAAATTGTTTCAAAATGCTACTCCTCCTACAGTTTTGGTCTGATTTCAGTATTACTTGGCACACAAGTAGACTTCACTAAGAACATAAAGAGACACTATTAACGATCATTATTCTATTTAATGCTGTTTATAAAATTTCAAATCCCAGCTGCTTAAGTACTTTCTCTTCCTTTGCTATAAGTTCAAACCAGTAGAGCTTCAGTCTCGACAGAGACTTCTGGTTGATTTCGATGAACGGTGTTGCCGTGGTTACTAAAAATAGAAATTTCTGTGAAATTCTTTCAAAATGCTACTCCTCCTACAGTTTTGGTCTGATTTCAGTATAACTTGGCACACAAGTAGACTAAATTAAGATACATAATTCTGTGCATCGGTTTTTTATTTCGATGAAAGGTGTTGCAGTGGTTACTAAAAATAGAAATTTCTGTGAAATTGTTTCAAAATGCTACTCCTCCTACAGTTTTGGTCTGATTTCAGTATTATAACTTGGCAAACAAGTAGAATACACCAAGATACATAATTCTGTATATCGGTTTTTGATTTCGATGAATGGTGTTGTCGTGGTTACTAAAATTAGAAATATCTGTAAAATTGTTTCAAAATGCTACTCCTCCTACAGTTTTGGTCTGATTTCAGTATAACTTGGCACACAAGTAGAATACACTAAGATACATAATTCTGTGTATCGAATTTTAATTTTGATGAACGGTGTTGCCGTGGTTACTAAAAATAGAAATGTCTGTAAAATTGTTTCAAAATGCTACTCCTCCTACAGTTTTGGTCTGATTTCAGTATTACTTGGCACACAAGTAGACTTCACTAAGAACATAAAGAGACACTATTAACGATCATTATTCTATTTAATGCTGTTTATAAAATTTTAAATCCCAGCTGCTTAAGTACTTTCTCTTCCTTTGCTATAAGTTCAAACCAGTAGAGCTTCAGTCTCGACAGAGACTTCTGGTTGATTTCGATGAACGGTGTTGCCGTGGTTACTAAAAATAGAAATTTCTGTGAAATTCTTTCAAAATGCTACTCCTCCTACAGTTTTGGTCTGATTTCAGTATAACTTGGCACACAAGTAGACTAAATTAAGATACATAATTCTGTGCATCGGTTTTTTATTTCGATGAAAGGTGTTGCAGTGGTTACTAAAAATAGAAATTTCTGTGAAATTGTTTCAAAATGCTACTCCTCCTACAGTTTTGGTCTGATTTCAGTATAACTTGGCAAAGAAGTAGAATACACCAAGATACATAATTCTGTATATCGGTTTTTGATTTCGATGAATGGTGTTGTCGTGGTTACTAAAATTAGAAATATCTGTAAAATTGTTTCAAAATGCTACTCCTCCTACAGTTTTGGTCTGATTTCAATATAACTTGGCACACAAGTAGAATACACTAAGATACATAATTCTGTGTATCGAATTTTAATTTTGATGAACGGTGTTGCCGTGGTTACTAAAAATAGAAATGTCTGTAAAATTGTTTCAAAATGCTACTCCTCCTACAGTTTTGGTCTGATTTCAGTATTACTTGGCACACAAGTAGACTTCACTAAGAACATAAAGAGACACTATTAACGATCATTATTCTATTTAATGCTGTTTATAAAATTTCAAATCCCAGCTGCTTAAGTACTTTCTCTTCCTTTGCTATAAGTTCAAACCAGTAGAGCTTCAGTCTCGACAGAGACTTCTGGTTGATTTCGATGAACGGTGTTGCCGTGGTTACTAAAAATAGAAATTTCTGTGAAATTCTTTCAAAATGCTACTCCTTCTACAGTTTTAGTCTGATTTCAATATAACTTGGCACACAAGTAGACCACACTAAGATACACAATTCTGTGTATCAGTTTTTGATTTCAATGAACGGTGTTGCCGTGGTTACTAAAAATAGAAATTTCTGTGAAATTCTTTCAAAATGCTACTCCAAATACAATTTTAGTCTGATTATAATATAAATGTGGAATGCAAGTAGACTGCACTAAGAACATAAAGAGACTTAATCAAGGATCATTATTCTATTTATTGCTGTTGAAAAGTTTCAATTTCCAACTGCTTAAGACCAATTCTATGTAATCACCAAAATATTTTGGCACTCATAGTTACAGATTTTAATTTTTATATCATATTTTGATACAGTTGTGTGAGTGATTATAAAATCTAAAAATAGTTTTTGAATTGTAAACTTGGTTGCCATAGAAACGGGATACAAACTTTCTCGTTTTTGTAAATCATGAAAATCTGTACTTTTCATGAAAAACCATGTCTAGAAATGAACAGAGATATCTAAATTTGTATTTATTGTTGTTATCCAATATTAGAGATTCAAACAACAATATTTTCAGTTCAATTTTAATTTTACACTCGTAATTGGTCTTGTTATGCATTGCAAAATGTCAAAAATATAGTAAATTTTGATCAGTTTTTATAGACTTAAAACAAAAAAATGCAGCCATCTACAAATTAAGCAATAATAAAACATGAAAGGTTGATATTTGGTTATATTTAAACAATTAAAAAATTGGTGGGCAAATGATATGTGTAAAAGAAATTCAAAGGTGAATATCCATTTTTTCTGCATTTTGAAGCATTTTTTGCTTCCAAATTACTTCCCTTGGATTACTCTCTAGCGTTTGGAGGTACAATGTGTAGCCACTTGTAGTGGTAAAAAATAGTTTGGTGAGAAAACTTATCAAAGCGAGTCCGGGGTGAGGATTGGCAGTGTGGAAGAGAGAAAAGAGGCCAAGATATAATGCATAAGAAGACAAGAGGTAATTATAAATATTACTAATGCTATGTATGTACACTTTTTTCTCCATTTTATTGGCTTGCATGCATGTAACCTGAGATTCCTCTGCTATGAAAATTGTGACACCTGAACATGCTGAAGGGACCTCTGTCCTGACTCTCCCGGTTCATTTACATACATAATTACATAAAAATACATGTTGATGGCAGACCATGAAGACGTGAATCTGGTCAGACACAATCTCTTTATATAACCAGGTCCAGTACAATCAATTGATTTGGCTAGGTATATAGCTGTAGGCCTATATATTTCAAAGCAGGTTCTAAGTCGCTTGCACAGTGCAGTGTTTAGAGCGTCTGCTCTAGAATTGCAAAGTAAGGAGTTTATGCCTATATCACAGGTTCATATCCCACTGTGGGATGTGGAGACCAGCCCTTCGGATGCTATTTAAGCCAGTAGGCACTGGAACAAAAAAATCCCTCACTGCTCAATGGTCGTGAGTGACAAGTATAGGACAAAATATGTATCTCTCAAACGGCAAGTGGTGGGTCTCTCCATATTTGCATTAAAAAATTCTGAAGACTAAGAGACTTTATACGAATCAATGTAATCTTCTTAACATTAAGTGAAAGTTTCCCTTTTCAGAAAAAAAACCCAGGTGTATAAAAAAATTTGAAGATGAAAAATCATGGTATGATGAAATCTTTGTATATAACAGTAAATCCTTAAACATTACAGCCATATTATATAATACACATACTCCTATATATAAAACAAAAAGTATTAAAATAGTTCTGTCAATAGAGAGGTTAAGCATTTTACTGTGTACGTCTACCTCTACATGTGAACTTAGAAGTGATTTTACATCATGTTCTGATTATGAATCTGCACGTGTACTGATATGTGTAAAACATTTCAGCGCGACACTTTTCAATCCATTTGTATCAAATAAATCTATGACTTGAAATAAAAAAAGATACATTGGATGTATGTAATAAATACTCAAATTCATACCAAACACCAGCTGAAAAATAAATATTATGTACCGGTAGTTTGAGTTGAAGAAGCTTCAAGTTCTCACCTACGTGTACTTGCGAATATATACATTGTGTACAACTTGTACAATTACAGGGTATGCAAAACTGATGACTTAAATTGCATAAAAATATGGGATTTCTCTAGGGACACGTACATGGTCATCTGCTTAACCTCTCTTTTATATAGTGCTTGACCTGTACATATTTATATAGGAATCACCTTGTTCGTCTGTCTGTCTGTCTGTGCAATCTTGTCAGGTCCATATCTTTCTTACAGAGAGACATTACAATCTACTACTCCACACTAAGATTGCTCATGACCCAAGGGTGTGTCATGACCTTGACCCAAGGTCATTTGGGGAAGTTCAAGGTCACTGGAAGAAAAATTTCATAATTCGTGTTTGATACATATCTTTATTATGGAAAAACTTACTTCTGAAAACCCAGCGGGGGTATTTTGTCCCGTTTGGACAGTTCTAGTTTCGTATAGATAATATGACTTTCCTTTGGATCATTTTGACAGAAAAATAATTAATATATAGATAGATTTTTATTATAAAATTAATTAATTTTTATCTTGAATTTAGTGATTTTTAACAAAAATTGAATTTATATTCATTTCTTGTTTTCAAAGGATTAACCAAAAAGGATGAAAAGGAAAAGGAACAAGAACATATACACATGTAAATCATGGCTATAACAGAATTCAAATGAACCCTTGAAGTTAATTTTGGAAAAGACAATTTCAGGAATTGGGACAGCTTATAGAAGCATTTCTCGTCAAGGTAACCAGTTTCAAAAATCAAATTTAAATTGTTAGAAAAACACTGTACTATATGTAGTATATGGTCTGCTCATTTCTCTTTTATTGATCAAAATGATTTTTAAAATTATAATAATATATGCATGTATAATAGAAACAGAGCTGCCAACCCTTACGATTTTGGCGTAAGGCATACAAAATCAGCATCTAAAACACGCCTTACGATTTCTCTCTATATTCTTCCGATTTCAGTTTTTTTCTTTCCAAGTTTATAATACCGTTTTTTTTTTCATAGCTGGCAGTCTATATTTTCTACTACATGTATTATAATATATTCATAATTCTTACAATGCTTGCTGGTATCAACGTTTCGGATTTAGAAGGCCAATTACATTCATGTCAAGTCAACGCTTGCTTGTATCATCGGTTCGGATTTAGAAGGTTGATCACATTTGTGTCAATGTTTTAAAGTAAACAAACTGGAAACATGCCTCAGAATACTTGTCCATTTACAAAACATCTTCAGCGGCAGGGGGCCTAGGTGGTCCCTAGACCCCGCCTTACTATGTATCATTTCAGAATGTTTGCAGCTCTGTAGATAACATGTTTAACTTGAACTACTGTCATAATGATCATTAGAAAAACACGTCTAGATATAGGGTTTGCTTTTACATTTATGTATTTAATTTAACTATGTATTTAAATTCAGTTTGATATTTGTCTTCATTTGAAGATATTGAAAATTGTATTTACTTCTGCAGGTAGAAAAAAGTCATCTTTAATATACGAGTGGAGATGCAACATCATGAAGTTCAAAGTGCAAAGCTGAATATCATAAAATCTCCAAACGACAGTGAAGCCTTAAAAGTTGGAGATATCACATTAAATTTTTTCCTTAGAAAGTACCATAATGTCTGTTACTAATAATTTAGTTTCCCAAATGAGGAGCAATGTAGCTGGCTTGTCAGAGTGATTTTCCTGAAGACGAAATTGGAAATGAGAATATTTATGTGTGTCTCCATACTGGAAATCCTCAAGATTCAACCATATTTCTAAGTGACTCAGTGACATCATTATTTAAGGAAGCTCTTAACAGCACACTAATGAGCTCTACTTGAAGGATTAGTTTAATACAGTAAGAGTGATCTCCCCTTAGAAGTCAGATAGAAAAGAAATGGTTGCTTACCATTTATTTCACAATATGAATAGATTAAAATATTTTTACTGGCATTATTTTAGACAAAGAATAAGTTATTGATTAATATTCACATTAAAATTCCCAATAGTCAACAACAGGGTTTTCTTGTAGAAATAATGCAGATACTTGTTGAAAACGAACTAATAGTCTTAATGTGTCTTTATAATTTTATGATATTTTTTTCCTTAATTGAAAGTCTGCAGATCACTTCTTGATACACATGTATTGTTTAGAGCTTCTTTAAATTTCATTTGATATGTATTGCTTATTAAAATACATTATAGTTGATAATTTTGATAAAGGTTGAAAAAAAATTCACAAGCTAACAGTACTTGTTTTAATTGTAATACTTTGTAGCCTTTTGTTCTATCATATGTATCAGCTAACTATGTAATTATGTTCCCCAAACGAAGTTGGGGAACATATTGTTTTTACTCTGTTTCTTATTATGTTCCCCAAACGGAGTTTGGGAACATATTGTTTTTACTCGGTTTCTTATTATTATGTTCCCCAAACGAAGTTGGGGAACATATTGTTTTTACTCTGTTTCTTATTATTATGTTCCCCAAACGGAGTTTGGGAACATATTGTTTTTACTCTGTTTCTTATTATGTTCCCCAAACGAAGTTGGGGAACATATTGTTTTTACTCTGTTTCTTATTATGTTCCCCAAACGAAGTTGGGGAACATATTGTTTTTACTCTGTTTCTTATTATTATGTTCCCCAAACGAAGTTGGGGACCATATTGTTTTTAGTCTGTTTCTTATTATTATTATTTTTCTTCTCGGGAAAATTTTGTCCGCGAATGATCTTGTAAAGTACACATCCGATTAAGGGGAAACCTTTTTAGGGTAAGTAGGCATGTAATATAGATGTGCGGAACGAAGGTCATTTTGCGCCCACGTCCTTGCAAGAGCGCGCACGTGCATCATGTGAAATGACCAATATAATGTATATTGCCGTAACTTTTCTATTTTTTGATGAAATGTTTTGAAACTCATAATGTAAGCATATATTAGTAGTATAAACAAGACGACGTGGTCAATATGGCAAGATCTCACGTGCATGCACGTGCGCTACGCTCTGATTGGCTGAAACTAAAGTCCCAATATCTTTCTTGTTTTTTGACGAAATCCTTTGAAATTTTGAACATAGCCATGCAGTAGGATATTCTACAACAGGATATATAGCAGTTATCATGAAAACACGTGCATGCACATACGCTGCAATCTGATTGGCTGAAATTTTAAATAGCTATAACTCCCTTGGTTTTCAATCAAACAGGATAGGATTTGGAACATAGATATATACAATGGACTTCTACATGAAGGTATGGTCAACATGCACATGCATACACGTGCGTGTACGAATGCTGCAATCTGATTGGCTGAAATTGAAACAGCTATAACTCCCTTGATTTTCAACCAAACAGGTTGGGATTTGGAACATAGATATATATAATGGACTTCTACAAGAAAGTGTGGTCAACATGCACATGCATACACGTGCGTGTACGTGCACTGCAATCTGATTGGCTGAAAATTGAAACGGCTATAACTCCCTTGGTCTTCAACCAAACCGGGTAGGATATAGAACATAGATAGACATAATGGACCTTTACAATAAAGAATGGTCACCATGCTCATGTATGCATGTGCGTACATGTGAAATGGGTAAAATCAAAAATACACTTGAATAAGCGTTTTTTAAAAAAATACTTTTGGATTAAATACTTTAATATTTACTATATTTAAATATATAGATTGTGTATACAAGATGATATGGTCATTACGCACATGCATTCACATGCGCACGCGTGCAATGCTAAAATCTGAATGAATTTGGCATTGTTAAAGTCTCAAAGGCATAGATTTTCTTCTATTTAATGAAGCGTACAGGGAATAAGGCACCAAAATGGATTTGGGGAGCGTTTGGGGAGCATCTGTAACGGTCCCCGTTACAATTAGCACTAGTTATGTTCCCCAAACGAAGTTTGGGAACATATTGTTTTTACTCGGTTTCTTATTATTATTATTATTATTCTTTTTCTTCTTCTTTGTTCTCCGGTACTTTTTTGTCCGCGAGTGTTCTCAGAAACTGTTCATCCAACTGAGCTAAAACCTTTTTAGGGTTAATAGGTGTGAAGTGTAGGTGTGCGGAACGAAGGTCATTTTGCGCGCATACGCATGCACGTGCGGGCGCGTGAAATGAGTGAAATAACTGATATACTTTATATAGCCATAACTTTTACATTTTTCGATGAAATACTTTAAAACTCATTATATAAGGATACATTAATAGTGTAGATAATATGACATGGTCAAATTAGCACGAACTCACGCGCATGCACGTGTGCTGCGCTCTGATTGGCTGAAACAAAAATCTCAATATCTTTTTTGTTTTTTGACGAAATGCTTTGACATTTTAAACAAAGTCATGCATGAGGATATACTACAGTATGATATATAACATTTTTCATGAAAACACGCGCATGCACGTGCGCTGCAATCTGATTGGTTAAAACTTTAAATGCCTATAACTTTTTTGATTCTCAACAAAACAGGATGAAATTTAGAATATGAATAGATATGACGGATTCCTACATCATGCTACTATCAAACTTGAATGCAAGGGCATGCATGCACGTGTGCGCGCGCAATTCGTCAAATAATCGATATACTTGATATAGTCGTAAATTTTTGATGAAACGTTTTGAAACTCAAAGAATAGAAACATATTAAAAGTGTAGTCAAGATGATATGGCTTTCATGCATTGCATCTGCGCGCGCGTGCAATGTTCAAATGACTTGTATACTTGATATGGCCGTAGTTTTATATTTCTTTATGAAATGCTTTTGATGACCTCTTAATTCAAAGGTCACAATCCATCTCAAGTTTTATATTTCTTTATGAAATGCTTTTGATGACCTCTTAATTCAAAGGTCACAATCCATCTCAAGTTCGTAGATGTATTTACAAACTCACTTTAACAAATGCTTAGAATAAGTAAGTCAACCCCCCCCCCCGTTCTCCTGAGAAAAAAAAATCAATAACAACGTAGAAAATTTCCCTGAAACTCAATCCACACCTGGGATCGACATAAAATTTCATTTAAAGTGCAGGAAAGACTTCATAGAAAGTTTCCTGAAAGTTTTACGTTAAGTCTCTAAAGTATATAGAAATAATGAACTTTTACGGCAAAAATTACAAATTCTGTCGTGTTTGAAATTTAAGTGCAGACGAACAAAGATATGATATAAACCTTTTAAAGCCTATATCTCTAGATGTCGTTAATAGCATTCTATTCTACTGATATGAATTAATATTTTAATACCAAGCATTCTTCTTTTATTTTACCTTTGAAATTTATTTGAATTTTTTTTAGAATTACACAATCCCCAGAAACAGCGAGTTTCGGTATATTAAAAAGCAATACACGTTTCTTTCCCCGTAAAACATCAGGTATTTGAATTCATGAAAAAAATATTAATGAGGGGGTGTTAAACAATACCTGTCACATTAACTGACACCAAAAAACCAGGGTACGTACACGACATTTTCTGATTTTTTTGCATCTGCAAACAAGGCTACCCTCAAATCCACGTGTTTTCAATGTCTTTATAAACATCTCAAAAGCACCCCAGGAAGTAGCCTCCTATGCCCTGGGAAAATAGTTCCTGTCAAAAAACTTTATTTATTTACAGAGTAGATAAAATTTCCTAGGCACAGGTACCAGAGTTGTCAAAATGGCCTGGAAGGAAATAAAAAAAAATCTCAAAAGAAAGGGAAATCGGCTTTGTATGTATGGGACTACAATTGACTAAGTTCATTTTGATTGGTCAATTACCGGTGTGGTACCCCTAGTCGCCTTGAACCCAGTCCTGTCTTTCTGAATAAAACCAACTCCGAGCCCGATGTAAAAATCCTAGTAGAGAAATGAGAATTTGAATTTTCCTGCCTTATTATGTTCCCCAAACGAAGTTTGGGAACATATTGTTTTTACTCGGTTTCTTATTATTATTATTATTATTCTTTTTTTTCTTCTTTGTTCTCCGGTACTTTTTTGTCCGCGAGTGTTCTCAGAAACTGTTCATCCAACTGAGCTAAAACCTTTTTAGGGTTAATAGGTGTGAAGTGTAGGTGTGCGGAACGAAGGTCATTTTGCGCGCATACGCATGCACGTGCGGGCGCGTGAAATGAGTGAAATAACTGATATACTTTATATAGCCATAACTTTTACATTTTTCGATGAAATACTTTAAAACTCATTATATAAGGATACATTAATAGTGTAGATAATATGACATGGTCAAATTAGCACGAACTCACGCGCATGCACGTGTGCTGCACTCTGATTGGCTGACACAAAAATCTCAATATCTTTTTTTGTTTTTTGACGAAATGCTTTGACATTTTAAACAAAGTCATGCATGAGGATATACTACAGTATGATATATAACATTTTTCATGAAAACACGCGCATGCACGTGCGCTGCAATCTGATTGGTTAAAACTTTAAATGCCTATAACTTTTTTGATTCTCAACAAAACAGGATGAAATTTAGAATATGAATAGATATGACGGATTCCTACATCATGCTACTATCAAACTTGAATGCAAGGGCATGCATGCACGTGTGCGCGCGCAATTCGTCAAATAATCGATATACTTGATATAGTCGTAAATTTTTGATGAAACGTTTTGAAACTCAAAGAATAGAAACATATTAAAAGTGTAGTCAAGATGATATGGCTTTCATGCATTGCATCTGCGCGCGCGTGCAATGTTCAAATGACTTGTATACTTGATATGGCCGTTAGTTTTATATTTCTTTATGAAATGCTTTTGATGACCTTGACCTTTGACCTCTTAATTCAAAGGTCACAATCCATCTCAAGTTCGTAGATGTATTTACAAACTCACTTTAACAAATGCTTAGAATAAGTAAGTCAACCCCCCCCCCCTCCGTTCTCCTGAGAAAAAAAAATCAATAACAACGTAGAAAATTTCCCTGAAACTCAATCCACACCTGGGATCGACATAAAATTTCATTTAAAGTGCAGGAAAGACTTCATAGAAAGTTTCCTGAAAGTTTTACGTTAAGTCTCTAAAGTATATAGAAATAATGAACTTTTACGGCAAAAATTACAAATTCTGTCGTGTTTGAAATTTAAGTGCAGACGAACAAAGATATGATATAAACCTTTTAAAGCCTATATCTCTAGATGTCGTTAATAGCATTCTATTCTACTGATATGAATTAATATTTTAATACCAAGCATTCTTCTTTTATTTTACCCTTTAAATTTATTTGAATTTTTTTTAGAATTACACAATCCCCAGAAACAGCGAGTTTCGGTATATTAAAAAGCAATACACGTTTCTTTCCCCGTAAAACATCAGGTATTTGAATTCATGAAAAAAATATTAATGAGGGGGTGTTAAACAATACCTGTCACATTAACTGACACCAAAAAACCAGGGTACGTACACGACATTTTCTGATTTTTTTGCATCTGCAAACAAGGCTACCCTCAAATCCACGTGTTTTCAATGTCTTTATAAACATCTCAAAAGCACCCCAGGAAGTAGCCTCCTATGCCCTGGGAAAATAGTTCCTGTCAAAAAACTTTATTTATTTACAGAGTAGATAAAATTTCCTAGGCACAGGTACCAGAGTTGTCAAAATGGCCTGGAAGGAAATAAAAAAAAATCTCAAAAGAAAGGGAAATCGGCTTTGTATGTATGGGACTACAATTGACTAAGTTCATTTTGATTGGTCAATTACCGGTGTGGTACCCCTAGTCGCCTTGAACCCAGTCCTGTCTTTCTGAATAAAACCAACTCCGAGCCCGATGTAAAAATCCTAGTAGAGAAATGAGAATTTGAATTTTCCTGCCTTATTATGTTCCCCAAACGAAGTTTGGGAACATATTGTTTTTACTCGGTTTCTTATTATGTTCCCCAAACGAAGTTGGGGAACATATTGTTTTTACTCTGTTTCTTATTATTATTATTATTATTATTATTATTATTATTCTTTTTTCTTCTTATTTCTTCTCCGGTACTTTTTTGTCCGGAAGTGTTCTCAGAAACTGTTCACCAAACTAAGTTAAAACCTTTTTAGGGTTAGTAGGCATGTTGTGTAGATGTGCCGAACGAAGGTCATTTTGCGCGCATTCGCCTGCACGTGCGGGCGCGTGCAATGAGTAAAATGACTGATATATTTAATATGGTTGTAACTTTTATATTTTTTGATAAAATGTTTTGAAACTCATTATATGAAGATATATAAGTTGTGTAGATAAGATGACATGGTCAAATTTGCATGAACTCACGCTCATGCACGTGCGCTTTGCTCTGATTGGCTGAAACAGAAATCTCAATATCTTTTTTGTTTTATGATGAAATGCTTTGAAATTTTGAACATAGACATGCATTAGGATGTACTACAATATGATATATAAAATTTTTCATGAAATCACGCGCATGCGCGTGCGCTGCAATCTGATTGGCTGAAATTTTAAATGAGTATAACTCCCTTGGTTATCAACCAAACAGCATGGGATTTACAACATAGATAAACATAAAGGACTCCTACAGGATGGTATGGTCACCATTCACATGCATGCATGTGCGTGCACGTGCGCTTTGCTCTGATTGGCTGAAACAAAAATCTCAATATCTTTTCTGTTTTTTTACAAAATGCTTTGAAATTTAAAACATAAGCATACTTTAAGATGTCCTACAATATGATATATAGTAATTGTCATGAAAATACGCGCATGCACGTGCGCTGCAATCTGATTGGCTTAAGCTTTAAATGGCTATAACTCCCTTGTTTTTCAACCAAACAGGATGGGATTAAGAACAAAGACAGACATAATGGACTCCTACAAGAAGGTATGGTCATCATGCATGTGCGTGCACGTGCAAATGAGTAAAATAGTGTAGACAAGATGATATCGTCATTACGCTCATGCAATCACATGCGCACGCCTGCATTGCTTAAATTTGAAAAACTTTTGGAAAAACGTTGTTTACATCTTAAATGCATAGATTTTGCCTTCTTTAATGAAACTTACAGGGAATATGGCATGAGAAGGGAGTTGGGGAGCGTTTGGGGAACATCTGTAATGGTTCCCGTTACAATTAGCACTAGTTATTATTTTTTTTCTTATTTGTTCTCCGGTACTTTTTTGTCCGCGAGTGTTCTCAGAAACTGTTCACCCAACTGAGCTAAAACCTTTTTAGGGTTAATAGGTGTGTAGTGTAGGTGTGCGGAACGAAGGTCATTTTGCGCGTACGCCTGCACGTGCGTGCGCGTGAAATGAGTGAATTGACTGATATACTTAATACAGCTATAACTTTTACATTTTTTGATGAAATGCTTTGAAACTCATTACATAAGGATATATTGAAAGTGTTGATAATATGACACTGTCAAATTAGCATGAACTCACGCGCATGCACGTGCGCCTTGCTCTGATTGGCTGAAACAAAAATCTCAATATCTCTTTTGTTTTTTGACGAAATGCTTTGAAATTTTAACATTTTCATGAATTAGGATATCCTACAATATAGTATGGAAAAAATTCATGAAATCACGCGCATGCACGTGCGCTGCAATCTGATTGGCTGAAACTTTAAATGGCTATATCTCCTTTATTTTTTGATGAAATGCTTTGAAATTTAAAACATGGTCATGCATTAGGATATCCTGCAATATGATATACAAAAATTTTCAAGAAATCTCGCGCATGCAGGTGTGCTGCAATCTGATTGGCCGAAACTTTAAATGGCCATATCTTATTTGATTTTTGACGAAATACTTTGAAATGTAAAACATAGTTATGCATTAGGATATTCTACAATATGATTTAGGAAAAAATTCTTGAAATCACGTGGATGCACGTGTGCTGCAATCTAATTGGCTGAAACTTGAAATGGCTATAATTCCCTTGGTTTTCAACCAAACAGGATGGGATTTAGAACATAGATAGATATAAGGGCCTCCTACAAGAAGGTATGGTCATCATGCACGTGCACGCACGTGCGTGCATTTGGAACGAGTGAAATCGAAAATACACTTGAATGAGTGATTTTTAATACTTTTGGACTAAATGCTTTCACATAAAGTATATTTTAAATATATAGAAAGTGTAGACAAGATTATATGATCATTATGCACGTGCATTCACATGGGCACGTGTGTTAGGTTAAAATTTGAATATAATTGGTATCCTTTTGGGAAAACGTTGTTAAAGTCAACAATGCAGAGATGTTGTCTTATTTGATAAGGCTTACAGGGAATATGGCACCAAAAGGGAGTTGGGGAGCGTTTGGGGAACATCTGTAACGGTTCCCGTTACAATTAGCACTAGTTATTATTATTATTCTTCTTCTTCTTCTTCCTGGAACTTTTTTGTCCGGGAATGATCTTGTAAACTGTTCGTCCGATGTAGGTAAAACCTTTTTAGGGTTAGTAGACATGTTATGTAGATTTGCGGAATGAAGGTCATTTTGCGCGCACGTGCTTGCAAGAGCGTGCACGTGCAACACGTGAAATGACCAATATAATAGATATAGCCACAACTGTTCTATTTTTAGATGAAATGCTTTGAAACTCATAATGTGGGGATATATTAGTAGTATAGACATGACGACATGGTGAAAATAGCTAGATCTCACGCGCATGCACGTGCACTTCGCTCTGATTGGCTGCAACTAAAGTCTCAATATCTTTCTTGTTTTTTGACGAAATCCTTTGAAATTTTGAACATAGCCATGCATTAGGATATCCTACAATATGAAATAAAGCAATTATCATGAAAACACGTGCATGCACGTGCGCTGCAATCTGATTGGCTGAAAATTTAAACAGCTATAACTCCCTTGGTTTTCAACCAAACAGGATGGGATTTGGAACATAGATAGATATAATGGACTTCTACAAGTAGGTATGGTCACCATACACATGCATACACGACATTACACGTGCGTGTACATGTGCTGCAATCTGATTGGCTGAAACTTTAAACAGCTATAACTCCCTTAGTATTCACCCAAACGGGGTGGAATTTAGAACATAGATAGATGTAATGGACTTCTACAAGAAGGTATGGTCACCATGCTCATGTATGCACGTGCGTGCACGTGAAATGAGTAAAATCAAACATACACTTGAATAAGCGTATTTTTAAAAATAATTTTGGATTAAATACTTTAATATTCAGTGTATTAAAAATATAGATTGTGTAGACAAGATGATATGGTCATGACGCAAATGCATTCACATGTGCACGCGTGCAATGCTAAAGTTTAAATGATTTTGGTACACTTCTTTGTAAATGTTGTTAAAATCTCAGATGCATAGAGTTTGTCTTATTTAATGAAGCTTACAGGGAATATGGCACCAAAAGGGAGTTGGGGAGCGTTTGGGGAACATCTGTAACGGTCCCCGTTACAATTAGCACTAGTTATGTTCCCCAAACGAAGTTGGGGAACATATTGTTTTTACTCTGTTTCTTATTATTATTATTATTATTATTTTTCTTCTTCTTCTTCTTCCTGGAACTTTTTTGTCCGGGAATGATCTTGTAAACTGTTCGTCCGATGTAGGTAAAACCTTTATAGGGTTAGTAGACATGTTATGTAGATTTGCGGAATCAAGGTCATTTTGCGCGCACGTGCTTGCAAGAGCGTGCACGTGCAACACGTGAAATGACCAATATAATAGATATAGCCACAACTGTTCTATTTTTAGATGAAATGTTTTGAAACTCATAATGTGAGGATATATTAGTAGTATAGACATGAAGACATGGTGAAAATAGCAAGATCTCACGCGCATGCACGTGCACTTCGCTCTGATTGGCTGCAACTAAAGTCTCAATATCTTTCTTTTTTTTTGACGAAATCCTTTGAAATTTTGAACATAGCCATATATTAGGATATCCTACAACATGAAATAAAGCACAGGTACTTGTGGACAGGACCCCCCCCCCCACTATACACACCTGGTCAAAATATTTTTTTTCTATTTTTTGTCATGAATTATGTTTCTAGTACTTATTTACAACGTATTCCATATGAAAAATCCAAAAAATAACATAGATTTAGCAATTTACTAAAAATGTCATACCCTGGTATTATAAAATAGAGAAGGTAAGTCACTTCGGGTTGTAAATTCGGACCCCTCTCGATTATCGGGCCTAAAATATCATATACCTACTACATGTCACCAAAATGTGTCATGATATCTTGTTTCGGTAGAGATTTTTGTCGTTAATCGTGCCATTTAATTGCCCAGACATCCCCCAGTTATCCGAGTATTCAGCGTCAAACGTGAAAAATTTGGAAATGTCAAAGCAGAAATTACGGAAGTGATCCAAAAACGTCACCTAGCGGGTAACTTTCGAGTTCCGAGTGTCATAGAATGAAGGGAAAAGTCAGAGGACTACCAAAAAGTTCGGGAAAATTTTGATAAAAGTCGAAATCGATTCATTAGAATTTGAATTTTGCTGTAGATTTTCGAGATGAATTAGGATCGTCTTCAATATTCTTTTTAGAGGATTTGTTACTGATACAATATTGTGTTTTAAAATCGCATAGAGACATTAAATGACATGTAACCCCCCTTTTCTACGTGGATATGTTTAGGCAAACTCAACTTTTATTTTCTAGTGACTGTGTCTGCGTAAAGGTGGATTTCTGTTAATGCGTTAGTTTAAATAGATAAATAGATAAATACAACTGAACTATATTATTTAATATATGGGAAGGAGTGTATGCACGTCATTACTGGTTAGAATTATTTTGATTAAACTTCAAATGTAGAGAAAGGCGCTTTGAGAGAAAAAATGCAAGCTTCTATGAATGGTTCTACAAATACATCCCATCCAATTTTCAGTAGTCAAAATCTAGTACATGCAGGCATGTAGCATCGTTTTTTGAAGGTGGGGGGGGGGGGGCAACCAGAGAAAAATGTTTTTTTTTACTTGCCGGTAAAAGTTGACAAGCAAAAAAAAGGGGGGGGGGAATGCCCAAACTCGAAAATACTATTTCGGGGGGTGGGGTGGGGTAGTTGCCAACCTTTTCCAAGGCCAACTCCCTTTTACTTCCAATCTTTTTGCTGTTCAATATTAAAGGTAATGTTGGGGAAAAGGGGGGGGGCAGCCGCCCTGGCCCCCCCTATTGCTACATCCCTGAGTACATGTACTACAAGTGACAATATTAAACGATGGCTGTTAGGTAAGACGTACCGAAAGAAGTTTATAAAAGTCTCTAAATTTATACCTAGACAGGATCGTAGGAAGCAATTTCAGACTGGGGGATGGGGAACAGCCAAACATTTTTAGTTAGGGCACTATGCTATCAACTAAAAATTCCCAAACAAGCAAAAAAAATGTCACTGGTTTTTATTGAGGGGCACGAGCATATAGTACCTCTACAACATATTATATAATATATCATAATATTATTCCTACGACCATGTTAGATAAATAAAAAGAAGTTAAGCTTTAACAAAGCAGCTAAATAAACACAGTCAAGACCAGAAACAAACTCCGAGGTTGTAGTTAGGACAATAAACGAGAGAATATGATAATGAAAAGTTCCGATTTTCATTTATTTTTAAGAAACTATTTATAAATGCTTAAATTCTTTGGCAAGTAAGAATCATTGTATAAGGTAATTAATTTCATGATATCGGAATTATTGTAGATTGGGGTGGGGATGGGGGTGGGGGTTACATGTCATTTAATGTCTCTATGCGAATTTTAAAACACAATATTGTATCAGTAACAAATCCTCTAAAAAGAATATTGAAGACGATCCTAATTCATCTCGAAAATCTGCAGCAAAATTTAAATTCTTATGAATCGATTTCGACTTTGAATTATCAAAATTTTCCCGAACTTTTTCGTAGTCCTCTGGCTTTTCCCTTCATTTTATGACACTCGGAACTCGAAAGTTACCCGCTAGGTGTCGTTTTTGGTTCACTTCCGTAATTTCTGCTTTGACATTTCCAAATTTTTCACGTTTGACGCTGAATACTCGGATAACTGGAGAATGTCTGGGCAATTAAATGGCACGATTAACGACAAAAATCTCTACCGAAACAAGATATCATGACACATTTTGGTGACATGTAGTAGGTATATGATATTTTAGGCCCGATAATCAAGAGGGGTCCGAATTTACAACCCGAAGTGACTTACCTTCTCTATTTTATAATACCAGGGTATGACTTTTTTAGTAAATCGTGAAATCTATGTTATTTTTTGGATTTTTCATATGGAATACGTTGTAAATAAGTACTAGAAACATAATTCATGACAAAAAAAAAAAATATATTTTGACCAGGGGTGTATAGTGGGGGGGGGGGGGGGTCCTGTCCACAAGTACCTGTGGAAATAAAGCAATTATCATGAAAACACGTGCATGGACGTGCGCTGCAATCTGATTGGCTGAAACTTTAAACAGCTATATCTCCCTTGGTTTTCAACCAAAGAGGATGGGATTTGGAACATAGATAGATATAATGGACTTCTACAAGTAGGTATGGTCACAATGCACATGCATACACGTGTGTGTACATGTGCTGCAATCTGATTGGCTGAAACTTTAAACAGCTATAACTCTCTTAGTTTTCACCCAAACGGGGTGGAATTTAGAACATAGATAGATGTAATGGACTTCTACAAGAAGGTATGGTCACCATGCTCATGTATGCACGTGCGTGCACGTGAAATGAGTAAAATCAAACATACACTTTAATGAGCGTATATTTAAAATAATTTTGGATTGAATACTATAATATTCAGTGTATTAATAATATAGATTGTGTAGACAAGATGATATGGTCATGACGCAAATGCATTCACATGTGCACGCGTGAAATGCTAATGTTTAAATGATTTTTGTACATTTCTTTGTAAATGTTGTTAAAATCTCAGATGCATAGAGTTTGTCTTATTTAATGAAGCTTACAGGGAATATGGCACCAAAAGGGAGTTGGGCAGCGTTTGGGGAACATCTGTAACGGTCCCCGTTACAATTAGCACTAGTTATTATTATTATTATTTTTCTTCTTCTTCTTCTTCCTGGGTACTTTTTTGTCCGGGAATGATCTTGTAAACTGTTCGTCCGAGGTAGGTAAAACCTTTTTAGGGTAAGTAGACATGTTATGCAGATTTGCGGAATCAAGGTCATTTTGCGCGCACGTGCTTGCAAGAGCGCGCACGTGCAACACTTGAAATAACCAATATAATAGATATAGTCGGAACTTTTCTATTTTTTGATAAAATGCTTTGAAACTCATAATGTAAGGATACATTAGTAGTATAGACAAGATGGCATGGTCAAAATAGCAAGATCTCACGCGCATGCACGTGCGCTTCGCTCTGATTGGCTGAAACTAAAGTCTCAATATCTTTCTTGTTTCTTGTCATAATCTTTTGAAATTTTGAACATGGTCCTACATTATGAAGATCTACAGCTTGATATATTAAAATTTTAATAAAAGCATGCGCATGCGCGCTTGCTGTAATCTGATTGGCTAAAACTTTAAATGGCTATATCTCCTTTGTTTTTTGACGAAATGCTTTGAAATTTAAAACATTGTCATGCATTACGATATCCTAAAATATGATATAGAAAATATTCATGAAATCACGCGCATGCAGGTGTGCTGCAATCTGATTGGCTGAAACTTCAAATGGCTATAACTCTCTTGTTTTTCAACCAAACAGGATGGGATTTAGAACTTGGATAAATATAAGGGACTCCTACAAGAAGGTGTAGTCATTATGCACGTGCTTGCACGTGCGTGCACGTGAAATGAGTAAAATAAAAAATACACTCGAATGAGTGCATTTTTTAATACTTTTGGATTAAATGCTTTGATATCATTAAAATTTTAGATAGTGTAGACAAGATAATATGGTCGTTACGCACATGAACACACGTGCAATGCCTATTTTTATATTTTGTATTTTTCTTGGAAGACCTTGATTAAGTCTAAATTCCATAAAGTATTTCTTATTTAATAGAGATAACAGGGAATATGGCACCAAAAGGGAGTGCATGGGGGAGCGTTTGGGGAACATCTGTAACGGTCCCCGTTACAATTAGCACTAGTTATTATTATTTTTTTTCTTATTTCTTCTCCGGTACTTTTTTTGTCCGCGAGTGTTCTCAGAAACTGTTCACCAAACTAAGTTAAAACCTTTTTAGGGTTAATAGGTGTGTTGTGTAGGTGTGCGGAACGAAGGTCATTTTGCGCGCATACGCATGCACGTGCGTGCGCGTGAAGTGAGTGAAATGACTGATATACTTAATATGGCCATAACTTTTCCATTTTTTGATGAAATGCTTTGAAACTCATAACATGAAGATATATTAATAGTGTTAATACCGTGACACTGTCAGATTAGCACGAACTCACGCGCGTGCACGTGAGCTTCGCTCTGATTGGCTGAAACAAAAATCTTAATATCTCTTTTGTTTTCTGACGAACTGCTTTGAAATTTTATACATATTTATGGAATGGGATATCCTACAATACGATATAGAAAAAATTTCATGAAATCACGCGCATGCACGTGTGCTGCAATCTGATTGGCTGAAACTTTAAATGACTATATCCCCTTTGTTTCTTGATGAAATGCTTTGAAATTTAAAACATAGTCATGCATTGGGATATCCAACAATATGACATAGAAAAAATTTCATGAAATCACGCGCATGCACGTGTGCTGCAATCTGATTGGCTGAAACTTTAAATGACTATATCTCCTTTGTTTTTTGATGAAATGCTTTGAACTTTTATACATAGTCATGAAACAGGATATCCTACAATATGATATAGAAAAAATTTAATGAAATCACGCGCATGCACGTGTGCTGCAATCTGATTGGCTGAAACTTTAAATGACTATATCTCCTTTGTTTTTTGACGAAATGCTTTGAAATTTAAAACATAGTCCTTCATTAGGATATCCGACAATGCGATATAGAAAAAAAATTAATGAAATCACGCGCATGCACGTGTGCTGCAATCTGATTGGCTGAAAGTTTAAAAGGCTATAACTCCCTTGTTTTTCAAACAAACAGGATGGGATTTAGAACATTGATAAATATAAGAGACTCCTACAAGAAGGTATGGTCATCATGCACGTGCACGCACGTGCGTGCATTTGGAACGAGTTAAATTAAAAATACACTTGAATGAGTAATTTTTAATACTTTTGGACTGAATGCTTTAAAATATAGTATATTAAAATATATAGATAGTGTAAACAAGATGATATGGTCATAACGCACATGCATTCACATGCACACGGATGCAATGCTAAAATTGGAATATAATTGGTATTCTTCTGTTAAAGTCAAAAATGCACAGAATTTGTCTTATTTACTGAAGTTTACAGGGAATATGGCAGCAAAAGGGAGTTGGGGGAGCGTTTGGGGAACATCTGTAACAGTTCCCGTTACAATTAGCACTAGTTATTATTATTATTAGGGTCTTCCGTCTCCAACGGAAGACCCTTCTATTATTCTATTGTTTCTTTTTCACTTTTATTATTATTATTATTCTTTTTTTTTTCTTTACAATTTTTGTGCAGAAGATTTCTCGGAGATGGCTCGACCGATTTTCTTGAAAATTTCGGAGAAGATGTATCTTTATCTAAACCTTATACGTTTTTTTCATTTTTTTGAAATTCACTTCCGGTCGGGAGTTATCGCCCTTTGATTGAAATTTTGATGACCTCCATGTCTGTGATGGAACTCAATAACGACTCAAGCTAGAAATCTGATTTTTTCAGGGATGAAAGAGGACATGTTGCCATATTGCAACATGGTCAGGAAATTTTCCGGAAGTGCCTAGTATGGACGCTCGGTAGGGGTCAAAATGTAGGACACGAATCATGACTGATTTTTTGAGACATTTTGCATCACATCTTTTAAAGTATCATTATTTTGTCAAAACATAATGAACAGAATTTGTGCAGAATGACAAGATCTTTAATATGATATCAAGAAAAAAGTGCTGACTCATCACATTAAGGGCCAATAGGGGCCAAAAGTCTTTTTTCGATAACTCTTAATCAGTCAATATTTTGATAGACATTATAGAAGAAAAAATGTTAATCTCAACAATCTACAACTGCATATTATAATTTTAATGTCATATGTTACATAAATAGGGGCCACAGGGGGCCAGAATGCTCAATCTTTGACGCTTTATATCTCAAAAGTGGGAAATATTTTGATAAGTAATATTGAACAAAAGATGTTCAAAATAATGTTATGAACAATATGCAACCTTTAGTTTTACGCTTTACGTCCCCTTTAAGGAGTTGAAGGGTTGGCCCCTAAATATTTCTTTTGCAAATAACTCGAAAACGAAAGAGAATCTCTGAATAGTTGTTGAACAAAAAGTGTTCAAAATCCTAAGAGCTTTACGATGAGATCAAGAAAAAGGGGCTGGGCACTCAAATTAAGGGCCGAGAGGGGCCAAAAGTCTTTAATCGATAACACTTTAACAGTCAATTTTTTGATATACATTACTGAAGCAAGAATGTTTATCTCAACTATCTACAACTATATATTATGATTTGAATGTCCTATGGTGCATAATAAGGGGCCATAAGGGGCCAGAATGCTAAATCTTTGACGCTTTTTATCTCAAAAGTGGGAAATATTTTGATAAGTAATATTGAACAAAAGATGTTCAAAATAATATTATGAACAATATGCAACCTTTAGTTTTTCGCTATACGTCCCCATTAAGGAGTTGAAGGGGTGGCCCCTAAATATTTCTTTTGCAAATAACTCGAAAACGAAAGAGAATCTCTGAATAGTTGTTGAACAAAAAGTGTTCAAAATCCAGAGAGCTTTAAGATGAAATCAGGAAAAAGGGGCTGGGCACTCAAATTAAGGGCCGAGAGGGGCCAAAAGTCTTTAATCGATAACTTTTTAGCAGTCAATATTTTGTTATACATTACTGAAGCAATGATGTTTATTTCAACAATCTAAAACTATTTATTATTTTTTGAATGTCGTATGGTGCATAATAAGGGGCCACAAGGGGCCAGAATGCTCAATCTTTGACGCTTTATATTTCAAAAGTGGGAAATATTCTGATAAGTAGTATTGAACAAAAAATGTTCAAAATCATGTTCTGAACAATATACAACCTTTCATTTTTCCCTAAATGTCCCCTTAAAGGAGTTGAAGGGTTGGCCCCTAAATATTTCTTTTTCAAATAACTTGAAAACGAAAGAGAATCTCTGAATAGTTGCTGAACAAAAAGTGTTCAAAATTCTGAGAGCTTTAAGATGATATGAAGAAAAAAGGGCTGATCCCTAATATTAGGGGCCGTGAGGGGCCAAAAGTCGAATTTTTAAGTCTTTATGTTCAATGTCTGTTTACAGATTATGGAGGCAAAATCGTTCTTCTTCACAATCTTTATCATTATTGTAGAATGAATTTCTCAATCAAAATCTTATCTCATCTTATCAAGAATCGGACGGAAGACCCACTCGTTGCTCGCAACGAGATCGTATCTAGTTATTATTCTTTTTTCTTCTTATTTCTTCTCCGGTACTTTTTTGTCCGGAAGTGTTCTCAGAAACTGTTCACCAAACTAAGTTAAAACCTTTTTAGGGTTAGTAGGCATGTTGTGTAGATGTGCCGAACGAAGGTCATTTTGCGCGCATTCGCATGCACGTGCGGGCGCGTGCAATGAGTAAAATGACTGATATATTTAATATGGTTGTAACTTTTATATTTTTTGATAAAATGTTTTGAAACTCATTATATAAAGATATATAAGTTGTGTAGATAAGATGACATGGTCAAATTTGCATGAACTCACGCGCATGCACGTGCGCTTTGCTCTGATTGGCTGAAACAGAAATCTCAATATCTTTTTTGTTTTATGATGAAATGCTTTGAAATTTATAACATAGACATACATGAGGATGTACTACAATATGATATATAAAATTTTTTCATGAAATCACGCGCATGCGCGTGTGCTGCAATCTGATTGGCTGAAACTTTAAATGAGTACAACTCCCTTGGTTTTCAACCAAACAGCATGGGATTTAGGACATAGATAGACATAAAGGACTCCTACATGATGGTATGGTCAACATTTACATGTATGCACGTGCGTGCACATGCGCTTTGCTCTGATTGGCTGAAACAAAAAGCTCAATATCTTTTCTGTTTTTTTACAAAATATTCTGAAATTTAAAACATAGGCATACTTTAAGATGTCCTACAATATGATATATAATAATTGTCATGAAAATACGCGCATGCACGTGCGCTGCAATCTGATTGGCTTAAACTTTAAATGGCTATAGCTCCCTTGTTTTTCAACCAAACAGGATGGGATTAAGAACATAGACAGACATAATGGACTCCTACAAGAAGGTATGGTCATCATGCACGTGCGTGCACGTGCAAATGAGTAAAACAGTGTAGACAAGATGATATCGTCATTACGCGCATGCAATCACATGCGCACGCCTGCATTGCTTAAATTTGAAATACATGGTATACTTTTGGAAAACGTTGTTTACGTCTTAAATGCATAGATTTTGCCTTCTTTAATGAAACTTACAGGGAATATGGCACGAGAAGGGAGTTGGGGAGCGTTTGGGGAACATCTGTAACGGTTCCCGTTACAATTAGCACTAGTTATGTTCCCCAAACGAAGTTGGGGAACATATTGTTTTTACTCTGTTTCTTATTATTATTATGTCGCCCCGAACGAAGTCGGGGACGACATATTGATATTGTACGCATGTTTTTTTTATCCAGGCTGTTTCTCGGAGATGGCTGGGACAATCTTCCTGAAACTTTCCTCAAAGGACGATCACTGGTTGTAGTTGTGCAGTGAGGTCGTTCAGTTCCAATATGTCTACCGTTGCCATGGAAACCTGTAAAAAGCGACAAATTTTGTCCGAGAGTGTTCTCTCTGGTCCCTTAAACGTTCGTCATGAAACTTTTCTTATTTTAAGGATTAGTATCTGTAGTTCTGCAACTCGTATTTAAAATTTTCATATAATCGATTATTGCCATGGAAACCAGGTGAAAGTAAAAATTCT
>NW_026930657.1:0-4403 GCF_032062105.1 Saccostrea cuccullata | reverse complement strand
CATATCAGACAAAGAAAATGTATCCAGATTGCCTACAGTTTATCAAAAACGCGTATTTGTATGTCCTTAGTCTCTACTTTAAAATAAAGTTCAATTTAAGTTAAATTTAAAAAAAATGTATCGGGACTACTTTTCTTGCGATTTCAAATTGAATTCCATGAAATCACTTAATCTTTTACACAATTCTATTAAAGCAGTTAAGTACGGGACAAAGAAAGTTGAAAGTAATGATGACGTCATAATGGATCAAGCACTGAAAAGTTATTCTGAGGTCATTCAGTAGATCTTGACCTTAACATTTGAATAAGTTTTTCTACTTGTTCCTTTTGCTTGAGGCGACTATAACATTTTGGCGTTGAAGACTGATCTTACACATCTTGGAAGCAAACGTTACTCTGTTGGATGTTTAGAGAATGATTGACATTATAATTATTTTTTTTATCCTTTTTTCGTTCTTATTACAATCAGTTAGATTTCCTGTACTAATAACATTGTGGTATGGAAAACTTGATCTTATACCTGTGCCTCTGTGACAGTTCTTTTTCGTATTCAATCAATTATATTTAAGGTACCTACTCTTGACATAGTATAAACCACTCCAAATTATAAATTTGAATTTGTACATGTATGCTATTAGTTTCATCAGTGTCTGATTGGTAGTTTTCATCACATCTATATTATAATTTGCAATTTATATTGCCTTCCTTGCAATCAAATTGAAGAAACCTCTATATATAAAGTATAAGGTGATAAGGAAGAGATTTCAATATAAAAAAAAACCAAACAAATATTAAACAATTTATGAAATACTCTCTCATATGAACACAAAAATTACGTCTGTAATACACAGGGTACAATCGATTATATATACATTATACCAAAAGCATTGAAAGCATTTTGTGTTCCAAAACTGATGATTGCCAGATGTTCATGCATTAACGGAAACGACACGTACAGTACATTTATCAGAAAAAAATCGTTTTGGAAAAAAATCTGGGAACTTCTAAGATAGGTCCTATCAGTTAACTTAGGAAAAAATAATATAAATATCAAATACGGGTATTTCGTATGTTAAAATACACAGAAGATTCATATGAAACTAACAATAAAGCTTTATTTAATACCCTTTTGCCATCCATGCTGTCTTTGTATGGTTAATGTTTGCGAAATCAATGCAATGTTTGATCCCGAAACGCCTTTAATGGATAAGTTTCTTGTAAGTGGCATTGCATTAGTTTGATATTTCTATTCATATATTTACTTTATTAAGTCCAGGTGTTTTGAATTTTTAATTAAAATTCAATAAAAGTTTTCTCAGATGTTATTGGGTATCTGTGTTTTGATTTTGCTTTAGAATTAAATTATCATATACTGTCGTTACTTTAAAAAAAATGCTGTTTAAAAGAAAATTAATTCGGGTTGTTCTCCATGCCAAACATATTTTTTTTTAGTTAACGTCATGAGATCCGAAATAAAGGAGGGTATTTATTTGAAAGAATGCAATGTAGATGTACCCAAAGACCTTCGATAAAAATAAAGACATATTTAATTTTGTGGATAAAAAAACTCGACAGAACAGCTGAGCTTTCTGAGAACATTCTAATAGCGGCGTCAGGAATGAAGAAATGACAGCTCATCGGAGCCTCTTTTGTTCTTACTTACTATTTAAATACGAACTCATGGAAAGGGACGGTCTGTTTGCAACGTAAAGAGAACAAGATGACAAACCGCGCATGCGTTATCCTTTTCCCGCTCTTTCTCAGCCTCGTTTTGGCAGAAGCCAGGCCAAGTGAGATGGACGTTTTCGTGTTACCCTCTAAAGTGTTCCATGAGACGTTGGGAAGTCTGAAAAGGGACAGCGAAAAGATGGAAAAATCTACAGAGTGAGTATTTTGAAAGTTTCTTTTCATACCAATAGTTAAACTTTACTTTTATACTGAATGATGCTACGGAATGCCCCATGCACCCGATTTATCTAAATGATTAGCGACAGGGTATGATTGGTGAGCTAGCGATGCCTATTCAGGACTTATAGCTATATTGATTCCACCTATGTAATTTCGAAAGGGCCACTCTCTTCTGCCCCCTTAAAATTTAGTATTGTACACGTTTATAATGTTTTATTTTTCATTATACTACATGTATTAAAATCAGTTTCATGACTAAAATTAATTCCTGACTTCAAAGATGAGTAAAAATAGGTAACAATTTTGACACAATGATGACGGTATAACGAGTTTTCCTTTATTTGAATTATTTGAATGTAGCTTTTAAATTAACATTTTATTCAGGGATCAAGCAATAACAATCATTTTGGGGGAGGGGGGATATATACAAAAGACTCATATGAATTTGATTTAATATAACTGTAACTCTAAAACTCTACCGTTCATTGACCAAACACAACACAGTATCAGCCGAGGAAAATCACTGTCATTTACTTCCATTGAGAAAATACACATGAATTAAATGTCCAATTAATTTACCTTGGCAGTTTGAAATGTTACAAATTCTTTACATAACTTTGAATTAAAAAAAAATTAGGAACATTATTTTTTATTGAAAAATTAGGTTTAATTTAAGTTGTTATTCATAAAATAATTAATCCTTAAATACTAGATTTTTTAATACGTGTAGATATGTAATTTTCTAATTTACATATAATAATAATATAAAATTATTATGCATTTGCGGATAGAAAACGTCGTTAACTCCTAAGTAAACAAGTGATATTATCTATTTCATTTATTGTGTCTTTTAATTTGTATTAATAGGATTAAAACATAAAATAAAACAAAATACAAAAATATATCAAATCAAAATAGAGCTCAATTGGCACCAATTTTTACAGCATATTGTAAAAATTCTAAATAAAATTTAAAATCGCCACATACAATCACTAGAATATTGATTGAATTTTTATTTACATGTACTATTGTGCTGGCAATTTTTGATTAAAGGTTGGCAGCAGGTGTTTGACAATCTTCTGTTCATCTCTGAAATCAGAGGATAAACTATCCAACAATGGAAATACAGTTTCCAGATATGTTACAAGATTTAAACCGTCATATTGAATCTAGCTATGCTCCAAAAAAGGCGACAGCTCACATATGTTTATTGGAATTTAGATCTAAGGACAGATGACTCTAGCTTCAGAAAAAAATACAATAGAATCAGAACTCTTTAGTGTACAATGTAGAAAGCATTCTAAAGAATCATGTAGTGTATAAACTGCATATAAAAGTTCTAATTCCTCTTAGTGTTGAAAGCGTAATATTATACCCTTAGGTCTAAAAATTTGAATTTATATGAAACAATTCTGGTTATCCAGCCATTCTTATCATATGATTTATCTATAGGATTTATCTACATCCGATAAATACTACCAACAGTCTTTTGAAGCCTATAAACTTTACATAATAACCCTAATCATGAAAAATACAGATTGTATCCCATCTATGAAATATATGGAGAAAACGAACAGTATTCAAGATCACAGTCCATTTAAAAACAAAATAGGAGCAGAGCAAACACGCACCTCTAAGGCATCAGAGTTGGGATCAGGTGCCATGGAGGAGTGAGCATCCTCTTCCGACCACTGTAAATATGTTTTATACAGGACCACAATGCAAACTAGTCATATGTACTGATTGTGCTACCCTTTCAAAATAAAAGAATTTATTAATATTGTTACCGGTCACAACCGCCGTGTGTATCTTTTATGATTAGAAAATAACGGAAAAAATCTTACGACAATTCAGTGGGTAAATAATGTCTTATCAATTAGTTTGAAAACGTTTGTTAATTTCATTGTTAGATAAGAATTTACGTCTTTTTCAAGTAAAATATCCAAATATGAAACATATGTGTCACACTCTGTGTTCTTTTTATATCAAGCTCACTGTGATATATATCATGGAATAAGCATTGTTAATCCATAAAATACACACGAATACTTGATATTTTATATGATATATAACGAAACATATTAACGTTTTTGCTAGGTATATAGGTCTCATGATATGCATAATATACACACTGAAAGCCTACTGTATCAGGATGCTAAACTATTCATGTTATTTTACTTAAGGTAACACCAATACAATTGAATTAATGTTATTTGTTGTAACTAAACACACATTCCGGATTGTGGTGAGTGGAGGTAGTGCTGATGGTATATTTGGCGAGGGATTGATTTTCAATCAACGCAAACAAAATCACTCCTGTTAAAAATGTCTTTTTATTGTCCACAGGAAGCGGGGTATCCCGGAGAAAGACACGTCATTGCGATGTGTATGTCCTGTTAACGAACAAAGAGATTGCGCATGCTTAGAGGAAGATACAGACCTGAGTCAATATCCACCGACAAAGGTTAGGACTGAAATAAGGATAAAGGGAAAACC
>NW_026930656.1:0-42500 GCF_032062105.1 Saccostrea cuccullata | reverse complement strand
TTTCCGTTATTTTTTATCATGACAAGGAGCACACGACGAGTGTGACCAGTCAGCATGTGATGCTTACTCCTCCATGGCACATGATCCCACCGCTGATGTTTAGGAGGCCCGTGTTTACTCTGCTCTTTTTTTGTATTGTTTTATGGACTTTGAGATTGAATACTGTTTGTTTTCTCCTTCTCCTTCTCCTAAGACTGTTCTTGACACTCACTATGTAATTTCATCACGCGAGAGATTGGCTTACCTAAAATAAAATAAAAATATAAGTCCAGAAAGAATATGAAAGCTATCTTTATTTTAAACTAGTGTCTAATCAAACTCGGTGTTACAAGTGAACGACATAATCAATTTCATGTAATATTGATGCTCCATTATCAGCTGATGAATGGAACTCTCTCTCCGGGCAAGGTTCTCATCGTCTTCTCTGTAAGAGGAATCTTGCATATACAGATTGCCTCTCTTCATATTCAGTTTAACCTCTTGAATCAACTGAAAAGGGTTCGACAGCATAATGACTCCACGATTATTATGATTATCATGAGTAGGCGTATACATCACGAGGGATGTATAAAATTCCATCTTTGTGATCGGTCAATTTTCAAATGAATACATCTCTTTGAAGAAAATACAAGATACACAAAATAAAGATCATCAAAGAGGAGCTGGTCACTTTCGTTTGTCCGTTATCTTTGGCCGTGGATCCGTTCTCTTGGCTCTGTGATGAAGGTGTACTCGCTGCAAAGACCAAAAAATTTTTTTTTCAAATCACTAACTTTACGCATCAATAAAAAATACGTTCGATTAATTCTGTTCAATTGCTCAGTTTCATAATTATGTTTCAGCCTTTTACCATTAACAAATATTACGAGTCTTTCAAAATTTATTTTTAAAGATCTATAAACATCTAAAAAGAATCATTGATTTTAATTTGTAAGTGTAAATCTTGCCGTACATGTTGGTCTGGCGGAGGAAGGTGTTGTGTTTATTGTTGATAGTAGTTGAGGAACAAAATTCACTGACTGACCGTCGAATTTGCAGGTAAAATTCATCCCCTTGGTATACAGAGCAGTATACCTCAACCCATTGTTCAGAGCTAAAAGAAATATTAATCCGTCATCATTTCTTATTCAAATTCTCAAGCGCTTGTTTGACAACTTACATGTAATACATGAATACATTGAAGAATTTTTGACAGTTTATGATTTTTTAAAGTTTTAAGAGCCAGCATTGCAAACGGCACTGACAAGGAAGATTTTATTCAATTTAAACCGTGATCTGTTTTTTTAAAATAACATATATGTAAGAGTAGCAAATTTTATTCAATTTAAACTATAGTCTGTTTTTTTTAAATTTAAAATTACAAATATGTAAGAGTAGCAAGTATACTTTTATATTAATAAACGTTTCCATGGCATCTATATTGACCACAAGGTACTACAGTTTTAACAAAGGAGTTATAATAAGGTAAATTTAAAACAATCGCCATCATTTTACCAACACCTTGAAGTATTCGAACCCATATTTTCTCAAACTTTCGAATAATGATATAAGACACATGCTGCTGTAGCAAATCACGTAAAATTACATATATAATTTTTATTTGATCATTAGAAACGTGCAATGCCGGGATCGAAAGATCCCAGCATTTTTCGATCCAAGGGAATAAAGTTCTTGGTTAACATTTGTTAGAGGTCTCGGTATTGTCAGTCTGTACTCACTAATCAAAAGTGTACAGACTAATAAAATTGAACATACAAAACTGAACAAAGAGAGCTTTTCGCCAGGCTTTGACGTAAAATTATTAAGAATGCCGTTGTTATTTTATACTTTAAATATTCATGTTATTTATGATAAACGAAAATGAAATTTCTTAAACATTGCTTCGCAAATGCTATAACTAGACAACCGTGACCGAATGATAGATATTAAATCCTCATTGGATTAAAATTCGTAAAATAAGTAGACTCAACTAGGGACAATATGCATGCAAGTTTCATACAGCGATTCAAAGCATTCAAACGTAATTTTATTGATTTTTTTTTCAAATGCGTCAGCAGGGAATGTTTGTGCAATTTTTTAAATGTATGTTTTTAAGAACATATGATAATGTTAAGTAATTGAAAAATAAGGAGAAACCCTCACTGCTTATAAAAATAAAGGAAAGTTAATATTTTTTGTGGAAAGTTCATTATTAATTTTTGTTTATGTCCGAAAAATTTTGGTGCTGCCTGTGTTATAACGCACTTTGAAAAAATAAAATTTCTTTTCAAAGTGCGTTAATATCGACCATATTAACTCACTTTGAAAAAATGTGTATGGATTGGTCAATATTCTTGCAAATCTTAGGTATGATAAATTATTGAATCTGTTTGATTACTCTTCTGTGATAAGGTCACTTCAGGATGTGAAAGTGGGCGATTGTGATTTTTCCATACTTTCCTCTTAAATGCTTTACTGTACTTAATTTTTTTCCAGTTTGCATGCATTTTATGTTACTTAAATTTAATGAATTTTTTCAACGTCATACCAGTTATGTAAATCATATATTTGGGTGTAGCATAGGCATCAGTACCGGGAAGGGTCGGGGGGGGGGGGGGTATATGCAGGCATTTTTTTTCAAAGTGAGTTGACTTTGTCCCAATTTTAACGCACTTTAATTTTTTTTTCAAAGTGCGTAATTTTTACATAGTGCGTTGCCACAGTGATGTATACCTTGTCGCCCTATTTGCATCGTAAGCAATTTAAATGTCTCTCTTAAAACGAGTTCTTCATTCACAGCTTTGTATCAAAGCTGAAACCTTAAGTTTAGAAGCCTCTCGTCGCTAAATTCTTCGCAATAGAGTGTATATTGTTTATATTAAATCTTGTCAATAGAGTGTATATATTGTTTATATTAAATCTTGTCAATAGAGTGTATATTGTTTATATTAAATCTTGTCAATAGAGTGTATATTGATTATATTAAATCTTGTCAATAGAGTGTATATTGTTTATATTAAATCTTGTCAATAGAGTGTATATATTGTTTATATTAAATCTTGTCAATAGAGTGTATATTGTTTATATTAAATCTTGTCAATAGAGTGTATATTGTTTATATTAAATCTTGTCAATAGAGTGTATATTGTTTATATTAAATCTTGTCAATAGAGTGTATATATTGTTTATATTAAATCTTGTCAATAGAGTGTATATTGTTTATATTAAATCTTGTCAATAGAGTGTATATTGTTTATATTAAATCTTGTCAATAGAGTGTATATTGTTTATATTAAATCTTGTCAATAGAGTGTATATTGTTTATATTAACTCTTGGCAATGGAGAGTATATTGTTTATATTTACTCCCGGCAAAAAAATTGACGGGTACGTACTTTAAGGACAGTAAGTATTGGCATGATAAAGAACCAGTCTTGCTTGATTTTCATGAGTGCCAAGTACATGTATGTGTTGAAAATCTACGACTTAAGTAAATTGCTGTATGTCAATATGTGCTGCAAATTCTCAAATAGAATTTAATCCAATTCAAAATTCGACAATCATAATCTTTGGATTTCCTGTTTGAATGAAACGGCAGCTATTATTTAGGATGCATGATAAAAACATGAGACATTCTTTTGGCATTTACATAACGATATACTAGTATTTAGCTGCCCAACTCTTCGAAGTAGCAGATAGTTCATAATTAGCAAATTTTCTGCATTCGGCAAAACTCAGGATGGATACTTTTTCCTCCGAGCTCAAACTGCGAAACCTTTTTTTAGCCGGGCTTATTGCTCATTGCTCAAAGAGCAATTCCAGGCTTATGTGATCTTGTTCAAGGCAGGATGTTGAGTTTCAAAATATTTTTTTCGTCATATATAAACGTGATTCATGTAAGAAATCCATTCTACTCTGTAAATGAACCCGGCTCTCTGTACCTCTGATTACTTTGATTTTTATTCGTCTTCACTGACATTTGCAAAGCACGCATAATCTGCGATTAATCTGTCGCTCTTAAGACCTTTTGTATACCATAGTATAGTGATATAAAGGTTTGTAGGGAAAAAATTAGAAGTGATAGTAACTTTGCTTCGAAAAAGTTGGACGCTACCCCCCCCCCCCCCCCCTCCCCCACGAAATAGGATTTTCGATTTTGGGCAACATAAATTTTCGTTTTTTTCTTTTTTTTTTGCCTTGTCAACTCTTTCAGGTCAGTAAAAAAAAATTCTCTGGTTGGCCCCCCCACTTTGAAAAACGATGCTACGTGCCTGTTGTATGACGTAAATATAAATATGTGTACCTTCAGCATCCCCATGACACTTGTTCGTTCCGTTCCAGCTGCAGTGTGCCAAATCGTTGCCGTTGTCAACAGCTAGGCGGATACCTGTGTTGGAATACCTGTAGGACGCATGCTCACAGGAAATGCCAACGTGTGTGTTGTTATGGTACGCCATTGTTTGAAACTCGGAAACTAAAAGATATGTATTTAGGCTTGCAAGCATTGCAACAAATACAAATATTTAAATTCATAAACGCACAAATGCACACTTTTATCCGAGTTTATCAACAGGAATTATAAGTAGAGAAAATAATTCTCAAAGAAATAGTTATAATGCATATTTTACGTCAACTTCTCTTATCATTTGTCTAAGATTCCTGTTAGTAATTACTTGTAGCTTTTTGCTTGAAAGCATGTTAACTACATGTAACAAAACAGAAATCGCCGGAGATTTTTATGATAAGGGTAGTAAACTAACAAAGGCTGTGCAATTTAAAAAGGAAGAAGAGCGTTATTGATAAAACTTGAACTATTGTAGCATCACACATTTTTGTTGGGATGAAATGTTAATTTTTTATCTATGATAGTTTACTGGACTTTTAATTTGGTTGTTTAAAAAGTATCTCCATTCAATATATAGTCATTTTAAAATTCGTGTGAGATTTCTGTTGATGATTGTTAACAACGAAATTTAATCACCCACGAATATTTGTGTTTTTACAATATTTAATAGGTGAAGTCACATACATATTTATATTTACGTTCGATATTGTCAAAATTTTACACAATGCATGGTGCATGGTGGTGGAAAGCGTTACAGACAGACAGAAAGACGGACAGACCCAAATTAATATCCCCCATTTTTCAAACGGGGGGCAATGAATTAATACTGCAGTGTATGTGTTTATTTATATGTTTCAGAAAGATGTTTTGTCATAATTTGAAAAAAATAAAAAATGAAATGGAGCTCGTACTTCATCTCAAATATCTTTGGTGTCTCCCAATTCTTAGACCATGCAGAAAAGATCCACTCTTCATCGCAACATATTTCAGTAAGACTGAATCACAATTTGACATGAACAAGTAAGTATTTTAATTATTTTAGATCCAGGAATTCTAAACTTTATATTGAAAGAAAAAGAATAGGTAAAATACACGAAATAAATGTTGACGTTATGTTCAGCCAATATTAATATATGATTCCATCTCAATGGAAATTAACAACTGACATCATCAGTTCCCAAACGTATATTGTTAATAGGAATTGAAAGATCGCGTCAAAGTTCATTCTCCGACTTTGCTTTCCTAGCATTGGTAAATATTTAATAAACAATGAAATATTTTCTTCTCATTCAATCACGGCCAGAATGTGATTTAGCCGCGGTTTGCGACGACGACTATTCGTACACATTTTGTGTACCATTGAAAAAAACTCACAATTGAAAAAAATTCATTCAAATCAAAATAAAAATCGATAGAAGCAGACTTACGACAAGGCTTGAGAATAATATTGTCCTGGACATCGCTGCTGTTGACACAGGTCGTATTCACCCACAACGTTTTTCCTGCATGGACAGTGTGGTTAAATGGAGTTGTTATGGTTAGAATCCCACTTTTGTTGTGGAAATATTTCACTGGATCCTCGGTGTGACAATATAACGTGTAATTATTAATATACTGGCAGGTTGCTAAATTATATGAAAGTATGTTGAATACGATGTTTTTAATGTCGCATTCCAACGTAATTGAAATTCCCAATTCCTTCGACTGACAAGTCCCTTCGGATAGTACATCAGAATTAATGATTGTCCCGAATATTCCTTAAAAGGAGACAAAAGTTCAAAGGGTAATGAAAAGAGTTTTATGAAAATGAATTGAAAAATTGCAATCTTGTTTCTAAATATTATTTTCTAGAGACACATTGATATTTATATCAATCGAAGATTGGAATACTGACAGATGATACAAGCAACTTTCATTTTGAAAAAAAATCATAATAACAGCTAATGTTATATAAAAAAGGAATAAGTTTTACCGCACAGACTTTTCGTTTCTCTTTAAAAGTTTCACGATAACGCGATTTAAGTTGAAAAAGGTAATAGGCTGATAAAGATAATTATGAAAAGGTGAAACATTGAACACTTTAGATTAGATTTTATATTTTAGAAGGGACAAGATAGGATAAGACCAGTATTTGTAATGTACAATTACACCGGTCAAAAATACATAACAATTCACACATCCATTTTTTTGTGTGTACATGTATCATCTGTCCTTCAAATCAACACGCCCCCAATACGAATCATCGTACAGTTTCAACAGGCATTCACCGAATAAATGTATTTAAAATTCAATATTTTATAGACATTTTCTGCTCAGTCCACCCCTTTTGACTTACCCTGTTGAAGTATAAAGGCTCCCACAAAAAATAAGCCTGCTATCACTCCCAGGGTAACCATGTCTCTGGTGTAGGAAAAAATCAGGACTTTGCTGTAAAAATTTTTCAGTTATTTTTATACCATGGTTTTACCCTGGGTTTTTTTTTTAGACTATGAGATCGTTTGTGTATATATACCCGTTGACGTCTTTAAATTTCCATCGAGCTTATTTAACATACTTTTTTATCGGTAGGGTTTATCTTTCACTGTATGATTTAAAAGACTGTGTATTGATTTATCTAGACTGCATTCCAGTGACGCTTCATTTAATGTTGGCGAAAGGGTAGTTTTGCTTATATCACTTTTTTTTTATTTAAAGCCATATTTTGTTTGCCCAGGGTAAAATAATTTGGTCGGTAGGTGGGAAGGATTTTTTTCCAAAATATACATCTGTGGACGGGATAAGAGTAATAAACGAATAAAAAATATTGTGTCATGGAATGTAAAAAAAAAAATCGAGTCAGGCCATTTTTAGTCGGCTGAGAGGACGCCTAGAAAAAAAAATTGAAGATTGTCCAAGGCACATGAACTTATTTAAACAAAATGCTATTTGTGTTATTGTTCTGAATATCCGATCCATCAAATTAAAAAGATATGTTATTAAAACTATTTTATAAAAAAAAATCATTGAGAAATATGTTCAATTAAGTATTGGTAACAAATGGATAAAACTTATAACGCGAAAAGTATCTCTATAAGAACATATCGGTAATGAAGATAAAAGATTCATTATACCCCCGCTCCGAAGGAGAGGGGGGTATACTTTTTTACCCTTGTGTGTCCGTCTGTCTGTCCGTCCGTTAGTCTGTCCGTAACAATTTTCGTCGCAGTTTTCTCAGCAACTACTCATGGCAGATGCTTGAAATTTTAACACATTCTTCTCTGAGTCATGCCATATACGTTGGGATAAATTTTTGTACAAATCGGATGTCAACTTCCTGTTTGTCTGTCTGTCCGTTTCTTCGTCGCAATTTTCTCAGCAACTACTCATTGCAGAAGCTCGTAATTATAACACAATCTTCTCTGAGGCGTGCTATATGTTGGGATACATTTTTGTTCAAAGCGGATGTCAACTCCGGTTTGTCTGTGCGTCTGTTCGTTTCATACATAACAAATTTTCGTCTCAGTTTTCTCAGTAACGACTAATCGCAGATGCTTCAAATTTTAATACAATCCTCTCTGAGGCTTGCAATACGGTCGGATACATTTTTGTTCAAATCGGATGTCAAATTCCGGTTTGTCTTTGCGTCTGTTCGTTTCATATATACATAACAAATCTATTTTCGGCGCAGTTTTCTCAGCAACTACTCAAAGTTGATGCTACAAATTTTAATACTATCCTCTCTGAGGCATGCAATACGGTGGGATACATTTTTGTTCAAATCCGATGTCAACTTCCGGTTTGTCTGTGTGTCTGTCTGTTTCATACATAACAAATTTTCGTCTCAGTTTTCTCAGTAACGACTCATCGCAGATGCTTGAAATTTTAGTACACTGTTTGTTGAGACATGTTACATAGTGGGTTTCATTTTGATGTGAATCTGATGTCAACTTCATATTTTCTTTGCCAGTAATTCAACTTGTGTATATATATTGACATGATAGTGTTTATTCACATCAGAGCGGGGGTATTACTAGTGAACATTGGCTCACATATTTCTTGTTCTATTTGTAAAATTCTTGTTATAAAATGATAAACATTAGTGACGAAGAAAAAAGGCAATCTTAATGTGTACAGAATAAACTTGCACTGTCATTCTTGGCTTTTTCCTTAAAAACGTGACATTTTGATATCGATTAGAAAAGGTGTTGTGCCAAAGGTATAATTAACTCGAAAGGAAATTCTATTACAACGAGAGTTTGAAAACTATTTATAACTGAATTTGTATTTTTAAATAAATTGTTAATTATTTACTATTTCATTTTGAAACATATTCATTAAATTAAAATCTGGGGAAAAAAACAACACAGGTTGAGATATATGAAAAATTTAAAGTGATGGGTTCTAATTCTAATTTATGAAAATGCATTTCAATTAAAGCTACGTAATTTATAAACAGAAGTGTCAAAGACTCTACACATTAGTTGTACACGATTTTTATGCGTCTTGCTGTCAATGATTTTTAGGTTGCAACTTCGCCAGTAATTATATTTAAGATAAAATAAAAATTTTCATCATTATATACAACTCTTGCCTCTTGATGTAAACAAATCATGAAACATACATAACAAACTCTCGAGATTCATTAAAAGCACTCAACTGAAACGAAAACCGCTTTTTATATCAATGTCAGAATAAGAAAATACGTTCATCTTTAAACATACATTTCAAGATTGTCAGAGCAATCAACAATTTTTTTTTAGTCGTCATTCATTTTAATTCATTATAAAATAGATGTACAATTTCATCATGGAGAAAAATAAAAAGAAGTCGACCTTACCTGAAGCAGTTTTCCAATATATTGATATACTGTAAACCTACAGCTCTGTTATCAAGAACTATCTACGTCTTCTATGCGTTTTATTGTTTACTTCCGGGTTGATATCGCGACAGGACCACACACTCGCCTCTACCTGTGATCACTGGTTTGCAGTGTCTTTTAAATATTTGTATATGGAATTTCCTAAATGTGTATCTTAGTTTATATACATACCTGTAACTACTTCCAAACTTCTTACACTTTTGTCCTTTTTTGGAAGTTCGTATGACATATTAATGAGAATATCAATACCTGTCTAAATAATTATTTATTTTCTTTAAATTTTCACTAAATTAGATCTCAAGATATATGTTGTTTTGCTGGCGAAGAATCAACACATCGCAAAAATAAAAAAAGAAAACGGAGATGAAATACTCATACTGAAATAAAAATGAACTTTACGATAACAAATTCTTTTAAATATTTCTTTACGTTTAATGGGTAGCTATGTTGCCTCCGGTATTTACTTTCATTATGTATAATTAAGAGATTTATTGCATGAATGTTTTAAAATTGTTCAAAAATTAAATTTTAATAATTATAAAACTTAGTGAATGAAAACTGATATACTTTATTGGATTCAACAAGTAAAAATATTCAAAATTTAATTTGATTGGTCACATTTTTGCGTTCTACTGCACTGCAATAATATATGGATCACTGGGAACATGGTGCAAGTGTTACATTTTAAGTAAAAACATAAATTAAATTTATAAAAGTTGGCACTTTTACTAAAAAAAAAGGAACGTTTGCAAATAGCAGACCTGTTTACCCTTATCGTTATCACTCAGTATTCTTTATAAGATTTGTTCGTGAGAATTGGCATTTCCCAGTAAGATTTCATTTTCCATCTACTTTTCATATATTTATGGAGACAACTGCTTTTCTGATTACAAAAACATGGTTAAATAACATGGTCTTTGTCGTTTCATACCACATCGTTTTAAACTGAACTTGAAATAAGCTGAACTTGGCAACCCGAAATCACTTTTGTGTTTGAAACCTCTGTTTTTAGGGATAAAAAAAGCGTGAAACTGAGGCAGATTATAACGAATTCAAAACAAATGCATTTTCAATTTCCGTACTTTCATTATAGCAAAACATGAGACGTAATTTGGACTAAAAATCCGTACAAAATACGGCGAAATCGTAAGAGTAAACAGGTCTGAAATAGAAAATGAAGATAATATTCAAGCAATAAGAGCTTTATCGTTCAGAATTTTAATTTGCTGGTAAAATGTGATATTATGATTAATTTGTATGTAATTTTAACCCATATGACCAACAAGCCCAAAATAAAGTTTAAACATGTTTCAGAAGAAATATTTCTGTACAACCGAGTATACAGATTTATATAAGAAATCATTATTGTACAGGACGACAATAATTCAAATTTGCTTAAATGAAAGCTAATAAAAAAAAATTCCATTGCAAATATGAACAACAGAAGTTTATAAATGATTTATTTTTCTGTCATTAAATTAGTTAATTACAAATTTGCAATAAAGTTTTCCGATGTCAAACAGGCAACTCATATTGCTTTAACAGACGATAATAATTCAACTTTGTCCAAAAAGTCACACCGCATTAATACAGTGCTTTATTGATCTGCTAAACTCTGAATTCCTGACGTTGTAACGATATAACTGTTGTAAGTGTATTTCATGCATGTTCTTTAATATCTAATCTCACCTATAAAAAAACAGTAGAAGAATACCTTCGTAAAAATCCTGTCCTAGTGTTACGTAATGTATGTAGGTCTATTTGAAGGGCTATGTGAATTTAAAATTAACGTAATTAAAGAATTGGATGCGTTGTCATCTCAATTCAATTCTGATAACTTATTGACTACAGATAGCTGCATCCTGCAGTTTATTAATTTTTTTTCATTCAAAAATACAGTGTATATTTTGAGAGATGGGATTATGGGGAGATGCGAGTTTATTTAAAAAAAGGCTGAATGACTGAACATTGATTTGACTTGAAGGACAGATTAACTTGAAGGACAGATAATTGTCATCTGACATTTTTTTTATACCGAATTAAACTAAATTGAAAATTGAAATAATTTCTATTCTGCTTTGATTAGACATTATTTTTTTTTTTTATTTTACTACAATTGGTCGAGGGAGAAGTGAATCTTAAGACATAACTTGTAGAATTACACAAGAAATGTACAACAAAACTGCTAGACTTCTGTATTAATTCTATAAGAAACACTGGTTTAAATTTGGTGTCAGCTATAGATTTAAATCGGGGCATTAAAAACAAACTCGTAAAGTGGACAACATTGAGCCACAGTTCATACATTTCTGTACATGTGCACTTTTTCTTTTCATGTTTTCATATAATTGAATTTTATTTGTTATTGCATATTTCTGAACAGGAGAGGTATATATTATTTACTATGAAACATTTAAAACTGAAGTCAAATAAAGTCGATATAATTATATCTAGGTCCGCATGTTTTTCCAAGTATTGATAGTATCTTTAGCATGTTTCCAAAAAAAAAATACTTTTAACAAATTGACATGGCTGATTAAGGGAAAATTATATGGAAAGGTGACGAATTGGCATACTAGGTATTTTGGAGTGATAAACAATAATTCCGTATAATCTTTATAAACACTGTAATAAAAAATGTGCTTTAAAAGTGTATAAAAATTGCTCTGGGGTAGAAAATCATAGAATTATGACTCTCATTATCAATGAAATTAGTAATGTGCCTTTGAAGTTTTTTTTGAAACCTATGATAATGGAATTTGGGATATGTCTAAACACTTTCACAAACTTCAATGATTTTGGTTCTTAAAATATCCGGTAAGAATTTGAACCGTAAGAGATGCCATGCATTTTAAACCGAATATTGGATTACTTGAAATCAGAACTAAATATATTAGCAATAAAGCGTACAGTATATGGTCTTGTTTTCATTAAGGCAGTGTAGTGGTTTTCTTTTTGGATAATAAATTTTGTGGCACATAAAGAACACCTTTGCAATTTGGTCACTTGAATGTTCAGTAAAAACATTTTTCTGTCTGCAGTCTGGTTTAAAGATAACACAGTAAATTAACTCATAAATGGTTTTCAAATAAGACGATTTAAAACTGGATTTTACCTGAAGCCCTGGTAGTACAAATCGCGATATAAAAAGTGTACTAATCTCTTGCTGTCAATTAACTGTCGACCTACTTTTTTGTAACTGGACAAAACATTGAACTTGGTGGGTTATTGATTGATTAAAACTAAATGTTATCAAGACGAACTGTACATACATACCACGTACATGTACATGTATCACTGTAAAGGATCTGCTCTTTTCATGTGATTTACTTACCTCGATGAAATACAGGTCAAAGTTAAAGTTTCTCAAGTTTGATGGGTGCCGTGCATGAGAACCCTTAATACATGTACAGGGCTAAAGTATTGTGCCTTCCGTACACAGTCTGCGATGATCAAGTATGAATTTGATAAATATTAATTTTAACCGCTCCTTACTTAAATTCTATTTACACGTTGCAAGAATTGGGAATAATTATCATAAGTATTTAATACTTTTGCAAATATATTTTTTCAAATAAATCTATTGAAGAGAATATATGTTCAATTCTGTGTGAATCTGGGGGTCAGAGGTCATAGCACGACCAAATCACATGGCTTATTAATATCTATATGAATAAGTAGGCCACAGTGTTAAAAAATGATATCTTGATAAAAGATTAGCATTTTGTGAAGCATTTCTCATTCTTTTAAGATGTAAAATGACATTTCCTCAATAAATTTCTCAGTAAAGATGTTTAATTCTAAGTAGTTTCACTGCTTGAAAAAACACCTTTACAAAACTTTACTTGCGAAGTAAATTTCATTAAAGGTGCTCCAAAAACCAAGGTCATCTTTGTTTTAATTTTACAAAAAGTAAAGGTGAAAAGGTAACCTTTACTTACACGAAAAGATAATTAAATATAACCTTTTATCTTTAATGCCATATTAAAGTTCATTAAATATACATATTTTATAAAAGTCTTATTTAAATGCTGACTATTGTTTAATACACTTATTCTTTGGATTTTCACAGTTAGTTTAAAGAATCTAATCTTGTCAGTACCCAGAATTTTAAGACAAATGTCAAATATTTTTTATATTATCTTGTATCCATTTCCAGTTGAAATCAGTATTAGAAATGGTCATCTACAGATTCAAACACTCGACTTATCATTATTTGACAGAATACACCTCAAATAATACAACACCTATGCTGTAAGCCAGGTTAGCTTAGCTGAAGCAGCTGGCGTTTATTTTGATACATGTAACAATACATAAATATTTAACACACATTACATTGAATGTGAAACAATTATAAGCACTGCAATGCATTTGTAAAATTTTTTACATGAAATAAATTGTATCCCTATCACTGACATTAAAAACCGCCCAGGCAAAAACCATAGATGGTTAACTATGGAAAACCTGTGTCCGTCGCTATGTAAATAATGTCTCAAAGGAGAATGCCGGACATGCATTCGGTGCAATAGTTAAAAATGCACAAACATCCTATTATATTTGCCTGTATGAAAAAATCCAAATTAAAATACATTTCAACAGTTTTGTTATTTCCATTACCAGTATATTTATACAAATATGATATATATAAAGCAAAAAAAAAAACGTGTGTGTATTGAAGAGCACTGGCTTAGAATGATATGAACATATTACTGAATACTCATTTTTCATTGGCTTTCCTTTGGCCACGCCCACATATACAACCAAAACCATTAAAGCTGACATGAACTCTTAAAAAGGCATCATTTTTCATCTTTGTACGACTTACTACATTCCTGTACGCCTTTGTCCGCCATATTTCTTCGATTCCGCCATATTTAATCGAACATTTTTGGCCACCTGTACCTGCTATATATAGCCTTTTACAATTGTTTCACTTGAGTGATTTTCTATCCTGGCTGTCGACATGTGCACATCTCCGATAGCATAGTTTTTAGAAGTCAATAAACTGACCAATACATGTTTGAAAAGTAAAAATTCAACAAAAACTAGAACTATACCGAGAATTAAATTATTTTTGAATGCATTTGCTGCAATATAGAAAATACACTTTCACGGAATACATTCAAGTAGAGCAAAAATTCCATGCAGGTCAGTCGAGAAAACGCGTCAAACGCAGTGATAGAAATATTTACCTGAGTATTGCTATCGTTACAGGGATGTGCACATGTCGAAAGAATTATCCTATTTTACTTTTATTGAAAAATGCATCTCAGAAATCATGTAATCCATTGCTAACTCAACAGTAAAAACTGCTTGGACACACGTGGTCCATGCCGATCATTTTATTTGGTCAGGGAAAATATCAAAGGTTGAAAGCGCCGTGGAGTTGACTGAAGAAAATGCAAATAATTTTTTTTTAAAGAATAAACATTAATCTTGTCTGTAAATGAAATAATGTAAATAAAATTTTTGAAAACATGGTTTAACTTCATCAAATTTATAACAAAGCATGCATTATTACGAATCATTCACCTTTTGAAGATATGAAGATATTCTCCTGTGAAAGGGGGGGGGGGTAATAAAACATGCATAACATTCTCATAAAAATGTTTTAAGAAAAACGTCTGAAACAGATCGGATTTCTTTATGATCAAATATATTCAAATAAATACTGTGTATTGACTTTATTAGACCTAATATAATTTGATTTAAAGTTGTTTATAATTTTATGCACAATGAAAGAAAAAGTGAGCAAATTCACATACCCCACGCTCCCACAAAAGTCGAAGTGTTGAAATTCACAGAAAAAATAAAGGAATCGTAATTTCCTTGTAATATGCCCATATATACACATTGTATCCTAAATATCTGCAAAGTTTGACGAAATTGTGTGCAGCGGTTTATGAGGAATTGCCCTGACAAACTGCTCATCTTTATATTCAAGATATCGCCAAAATCTAAATGTAAAAGTGCGGAAATTCCCGAAAAAATAAAGATTTCGGAATTTCCTGGTAATGTGCAAATACAGACACATTGACTCCTTTAAATATCTCGAAAGTTCGACAAAATTCTGTGCATTAGTTTATAAGAAGTTGCACTGACCAAAAAAAAAAAGGGCTGACTGATGGGTCCAAAACATTATACCTCACGCAACTTGTTGCGAGGGGTATAATAAACGAGTTTGATTCTGTGGTACAATGATAATGAAAATAGAATTTAATTTGAATTAAATTTCTAGACATAAATAATTAATGATTACTAGAAAAAGCAGATAAAATGAGAGAGGAAACCCCCCGCGAGGATTTCCGCATTCTTCCTACAATTACCTTTATAAAAATTCTATTGTCTTTTGTCCAGGTTCAGCATATACATGTAAGTGTTGGAACCAGGGGGTGGCTTTTGTACAAATATATACTTAGTATAGACATTGAATATTGCTGTGTAGTCCCCCCCCCCCCCCGGGGGGGGTATCATTTAGAGAGCTCATTGCTCACAATACCTCTAGTTTCTCTTTCAATTTGGCCGTTTGGGTTAACTTCTCGTCCAAATTAAAATTATTATTCAATTTATGAAGTTTCGACATCCCGCCTGAAAAAAAAAAAATCCTTGATCTGTCCTAAAGCTTAATAAATGGACAGCACAAAGTGCATAGGATCTTATACCTATTATTGCTCTAAGAGATGGCTACAGAGTGAGAGAGAGAGAGGGAGAGAAAGAAAGAGAGAGAGTTCAATATACAAAAGAGTAAATAAAAATTATCCGTATTCAACCAGTGTCAAGACTCCCTACCCTAGCTTTTAAAATTATCTCCCAAATATTTTACAGAAATTATTTTTAAATATATAAAAAAAAAAAAAATAGCTAGACTATCAGGCAGGGATACTGAAATCTCGAAAGTCTCTCTTTAACACCATAATTATAAAACATTTATACATACCTCAAAATGCACATACATTTCAAAATTGAATTCGGCAGAGATGTCTGTCTTCCAAGAATATTTAGATTACGGTCATGTCAATTATTTTTGCACCCCCCCCCCCCCCTATAAAATCAAATGCCTAAATGTCAATCTGAACAGGGGATGGCATTTCTTCGTGTGTTTGTGTGTTAAAGAACGTATAGATCTATGTACACATAAAAATTGTATTTTGGTTAATTGCTTTTAAGATTTGAAGTAAATAATTACCGTACATCAAATTACTTGGTTTAGATTAGAGATTAGTACTATAATAATCAGTTATAATTGACAAATGAATTTTGCGACGCAAACCAACTGCAGACTATATACATGACTTTGTATAGAATGTATATTAGAACTACATGTAGATAGACAATTCACAATTATAGCTTATGAATAGCAGTTATAATACCCCCCCCCCCCCCTTCAGCCGCGCAAATAACTTCTCTTTCCACTTGTGATATTTTCCCTGACCAAAATCTGATCAGCACGGACTAGGTGTATCGACGTGCTTGTCTGTACGGAGTAATGACAGTGTGTTTACTATTGAGCTTTTACGGAGTTTATTTCTTTTTTGTGATGCATATTTCAATAAATGGAATTCAGGGTGTATATCACTTGACTTGTGCACATCTTCGAACCGATGCAGTAACCTCATTACCAGGTATGGGTACGTTTACAGCGTTCGAGGCGTTTTCTCGATATGCACCAATTGCATAGGGGCTGCAAATCAAAGACGTTGGTTGTTTTGTGCCATTCAAATGATAATAATTTTAAAATGTGTTTGCAGATTTTACTGCTTTTTATTTCAAGTTTATTCTGCATAAATTGGCGCACTGTAAAAATACGTACTCGTGCATCTAAATTTCTCACCAAACTTGCTTTTTTTTGTTTTGATTCAAATCAATAATTATTCAGAAATATGATTATTACTTTGTTTATAGTGGTTTTGAAATGTCTTGATCTTCTTATTTGTTCTCATATATGCTTTACCATCGGAGATGTGCACAAGTCGATACCCAAACCAAAAAATCATTCAACTGTAACGAGCGCATTGGGGTATACATCGTTACAATGAGACAAGGTATCTGAAAGAAATATGGCGGAATACGGCTATCGTTGGTATGAAACAAGTCGTACATAGATGAAAATGTTGCGTTTTTAAGAATTCATGTCAGCTTTAATATACATTCCTCGCATACAATGTGTTCCCGCTATACTGCGAAACACAGGAAAAAAATATTATCTGCACCAGGATTGCCTACAACTCTCTGAATTTGATGGCATAGACCTTTAATATGTACATTGATATTAATGATAGAGTAATTAATAATATAACAATGGGGAAAATTGGCATATTGATATTTTTCATTTTCCAAAAAAAAAAAAATGATCTAAAATATTCTGTATTTTTGTTTCTCATCATATGATGAGTCAGATATACAGCACAAACAATATCCAGTCAAAACCTTGAATATAAACATTATATTGAGCTATCTTTGACTTTTGTTTTCCTTTAAACATTTAGATACATGTGAAAAAAAAATGCAGATGACAAGTATAAATGCATGTACATATATAAAATAAACTTTGCAGTTTAAATTGAATTAAAAATGTGGAAAAAATTACATTAAAGGCTATTTGATTTGCGTTTATATACAGGCTAATAACATCTTCAACTTGTAATGCAAAATGATGCATTTTACATATTCACAAACACAAAATATGGTGAAAAATCTATTAGAATAGATGTGAGGATGCAGTTTGCAAAATGCATGAGATCATGTACGAGTTCAGCTTCACCCAGCGAGCCTGTCTGTGCTTGATTTAGTTTAGATTACGTTTTTATGTCTGTGGTAAATGTTCGTGTATTTGCATATGTGTCCAGCTTCACACATTTTCATGTATGTGCTCGACTTCACACGCCTTGGAAAATATGTAATAGGTTGTGGCAGATGCATGTGTATTTGTGTATGTGTCCAGCTTCACACATTTTCATGTATGTGCTCGACTTCACACACCTTTGAAAATATGTAATAGGTTATGGTAGATGCATGTTTGCATATGTATCCATCTTCACGCATTTTCATTGTGTGCTCGATTTACACGTCATAAATGTAAAATATTTAACCATTGTGGTGTAAAACGTTTACAAGTGTATGATGCACAAAGAGAAAAAAAGGTCTGTGTGTTTTGTTCTGCAAATCTGCATATAAATAAACTACAGTTATGTCCTGTTGAGAAACTGACAATCATGATAAGTAACATATCATTTTACATAACTGTATTGAAAATAACACATCCAGTTTAAATTACTGTACTGAAAATTGAATTTGTGCAAAAACTCTCTGGCTGAATAACATTCAAAACTATGAATGCTTGCATGTTCATCTGTAAATCTCCAAGATATTTCCTAGTTAGTTTGTAGCGCCGCACCGGGCGGTCTTGCAACATATTTCATAATGTCAGTTTGCATGAATAAATCAATTTATCCTTCTTCCTCATATCTTGAAAATAGATGCCAAAATTCTAGTCTACAGTTTATTTACACAGCACATCACAAATAAAAACATTTAGGAAAAATAATTCACTAAAATTAAAATCCAAGTAAAATAATCACATGTACATATAAATCCAAGAAAAATTAGGTAATATTCCAAGTAAGTAAGTAACTTTATCTATCTCTAACAGTTCTATCTACTAAGTCTTCCTTATTTCCATCTTCCTATCTTATTCTAAAATTCTGTCGCACTATAGATATACTCAAGATCCGCTCCTGACGATCAGGAGCACATTATGAGATCCTTAAGATCAGGAATCAATACACAGGTCATTACGATCAGCAGGGGGTTATATAAGAGGGGGTGATTAATATACAGATAAGATGATAATGTGTAAACAATTAAGTATTGAAGAGTTATATTACAAATAAGATATTCTAAATCGCTACAAGTTTACAAATTCTTGATCATATCATTGATAACAGTACATTTTCTTGATCATGACATCTGTATTGGATTCCCCTCTCTGACATCTTTTCTTGTTCACCAATTAGTTCAACAGTCATTTGGGTACTCAGGTGTTGTACAAGTCCTAATAATAATTATTTTCAAAATTATAAAGAAAAACAATACAATTTTTAAATAGGTTTTCATTACTTCTATTGAAATTAAAGCACAAGCTTTTGAAGACATACTTAAGTAACTTAAAACATGTATAACTAAACATAATGGAAATTTAGACAAAGCTACTCAATGTCAAACATATGATAGTGATACATCTGTAATATCCATGAAACTTACTGAGATACTCAAAATGTTTGTGGTGTGCTTTCACTAAGCTTAGCAATATATAAACATCTCTTGATTACACGTTGAAGTCCAGTTCTCACCTGACTTGCACATTCATATGGGTTGGTTCTATGTTGATAATCTCTTTCAACAATCTTCATCACAACATCTGAAAGTCATCCATCTTCAAAATTAAATCTGACGCTCACCTCTCAAGTGTATATAGATTCCCTGTACAAATGCATGGAAAATAAGATTTTGAATAAAAAATGAATTATCTCTTCACCATACCTGGCCTTTTTAAAAAATGTGAAGAAATAATTTAAATTTTTCTTTAGATAAAATCATGTAGTGAGTATCCAACAATGTTGAAAAAAAGTTATATCTAGAATTTTACATTTATATTGAATGAAAAATGCATTGTTCCCTCTACTTAAAAAAACTCAAAAGACATTACCTAAAATAAGGTACAACTGTGACTGGTGTCTCAGGCATAACCAATAAACACAAGACCTTTCCATCCTTACCAGCATGCATTAGCTCCACATTCCTTGCTTCTACAAAAAATATACAATGATTATTGAAAATTAAAAAAAAAAATGAGAGCGAAGAGTGTTACATGTACTTGGGGGAACAGAGGAAGGAATTTTGAAGTCAGATTAATTATATTTCTGCCAGTGTTGGGACGGATAAATTTCCATAATAAAATGAAACGAATTATTCGCAACAAATAAGACACATGTATTACCTTGCAGTCATCGGCCCACATAATGTATACAACTGACAACATCCCAAATTCCTTTCTTTGTTGTTTACTTGGCGGAATTTTCTTTGCCTTCAAGACTGGTTCCCTGCTCTGGTTCCCATACATTGCCGTGAATAAGTCCTACGTTTATTGGTTTTGTTTACAAGCTTCAACATCAATAAAATCTCCAGCACATTTACAGCCTGTATTGTAAACTACACTGAAAACATACTTTACACACAATTTTCAGCTCAGTATTATGTTATCCTCTTCATTCAAGTAATATGTAAACTCTTCTCGAATGTAAAACGAACGATCTACTCTAAACAGTAACCCAAATATGGCACTGTGTATTCGGTTGAATAGCCAATCATTTCAAATCAAGTTGAGCGGGTCTGCATCGTTATTTTGACGAAGTTTGAAACCGGTGGTAATTTTTTGACACTTCATCTAGATTTAAGAAGATTCTTGCCTTGACAACTGCTCGAACTCCCGGGTTGGCATGCTCTAAAGGTTTGTTTACGATTTCCAGCCGTTTTCACTTTCACTCTCAGATCAGTACATTGTGCATGTTGTGAAAGAATGAAACTAATCAAAGTCACGCAAAACGACGCTTTGTATGTTATTTTCTGCTAGGATATTAGATAAGTATTTTTGATAATTTGGGGATTAAATGTTTATGTGCGTCACTTTATTCTGTAAAGGTGTATGGATCATAGGGGCTTGTCTTCCGGATTGATAAATGTAAAATATTTTTCTTAAAATTTGTATCTACATTTAATACACTCTAAAAGTTGCTTTAATAAAGATTCTGATCAGGCAAGAAACATAATGTTTTTAAAAAAGTACTACACCTATATACATAAACTCTCAACTTTGAGAGTTTATTTATTTTCATTTATATCATTTTGTATTTTAAACTGTGTCCATTTTTTAAAACACAGGTATAGTGAATTCAGTATGCAGATTATTGAAGGGAAAACATCAAGACGGGCGGTGTCTTCTAGCTATTCCCACTTTTTAAAAACCTCAATTCCACCTATTCCCACTTGCAAATAGCAATAGATGTTTTGATCAGTTAAATTGGTTTTAACAGTAATTAGACTAATTGCATCCCATCTAAGATTCACCTGTATTTTACCAGTATTTTGTACATTTTAAGACAGAAAATAAATATATATTTTATAATATCAAAAAAATATATAAAATATACTTAACACTGAAATAAGAAATATTTGTTCAGTAATAATGAAAAAGTCTAATTTCTCATTGATATAGAAGTAAAAAGTAAGATTTTTTAAAAAATAAATAATTTATATGCTATTTTTATTTGAAAAAGTATAATTTCTCATTGAAATAGAAGTAAAAAGCCAATTTGAAAAAAATAAATAATTTATTTGCTATTTTTATTTGAAAAAGTCTAATTTCTCATTGAAATAGAAGTAAAAAGCCAGACCTTTAAATTAAAAATAGCAAATTTACCTGTCCTCAACTCCCAGTGGTTTAATAATTACTGTTTTCACAGTAATGACATGATTATTCAGCTAATTATTTGTTTGCATAAAAATTCCACCTACTCCCACGTGAAATTTCACTTTTTTCTACCTGATTTTCAAAAAGTGGGAATAGCTTGCATAAACCAGACGGGCGAGGAAGACAACAAAACATGATTACCCAGATTGAGGATCCCAGTGTTCTTTGGTACAAGCACATTTTAATAATAAATTTCATGAAATCTGTTACTTGAACAAACATTTACATTATATAGTGCTTGACTTTCTCGGGAGTCAATATCGTCATATATTTGTAAAAAAAAAAATGTTCAATTTCCTTTGTATAGTCTCAAGCTACTCAGCCTACCATGAGAAAATTAAAAGATCTGTCATGAAGAAGAGGCGGGTTCTCAACTTTCATATTAAAAATGGCAAGTATTGTTTAGGACTAATTTTAGATTATTTTTGATAAAAAATAACATAAGGGTGTTTATCTATTCATACCTATTATATATGATTTCTTTCGTTTGAGGAACGAATGAGACAGAAATCAATTTCTACTTGGTGTGATAATGAATTACTTTTTCGGAATTACAAGGTTTTCATTCGAATACCTGGTGTATATCACGTGGTTCTTTAGAACCGGTCTCGTTAGCAAGGCTATATAAGAGGTGAATAGTGGTTTAAATACCAGTTTAGGACGACACGTAGAGCACGATAAAGTTTAAATTTTATCATGATTTATTCAATCCAACATAAACTTGTATATACAAATTGATTTTCATATTTTGCATTTGTTATGTACACCGCACAAATAAAGCTACTGCGTGTCGTTGCTATGTCCAAATGGTGTGTTTGTTGTTTATTGTACTTTCATTTGAAAGTAATGAATGGATTTAGAGTAGAATTGTGATTGCATTGTGTATTAATTTTCAAAATCAATTCATTCTTTGGTGACCAAGTGCAGCGGTTTGCTTCAAACTCATAATTTTTTATAAAAATATTGACTATATTTGTCCATATGTATAAAATGTTAATCACGGTATGAATTCTTTTTCAGCATGATTGTCATCTTCAATTTGAGGGACTCTCACCTAAAGTCCTTTTACTGTTCCATATCAGGAAAAAGTTCATGAGCTGAAACATGCGATTGGGGAAAAAGGTACATATATCCTGAACAATAACTTGAGTATTATTCTGTATACATGTACAGCTAAACTAAATATGTAGCACTATATTGTTCTCTTTGTAAACTGACAACTGAGTAGTCAAGAAACCTATGATTTCTCAATATTTCAGGGATTTATTCTTTGTTTTTGTATAGTACCCTTAAGAAATACATATTTCTCAAATTGTAATTTATAGGCTTTTTGTGATAAGAGATACATGACCTAACCCATTGATTCTTCATATAATATGTCAATAACAAGAGTTCCACTCATCTTAGTAAATTGATAAATTTACATTTTTTTGCTTTTTGAGGTTAAAGGTAATATATGAACTTTTTATTTATTAATTAGGTTGTGCCTTGTTTTTATTTTTAATAATAATGGTATTGTGAATTCTGATAACACAGACGCCTTTGAAAATATCCATACTTATGCATTGCACTGATAAAAATACTTTTTTTTTCTTTTAGGAAAAGCATTAGGAAAATGCCTGCATGGGGAGAAAAGTTTTGAACTCTGAAAAGGGAGGTGTGACAAAAACATTTTGACACTTCTTGATTTCCACTAAAACCAATATCCACAAGAAAGAGGACATAGTTTTATGTTGATTCACAACTTTAAATTTAAGAATGTACAGTTGGTTTTATTATAAAACATGTCACATACAAAAAAACATATTTGTGAAATGTACTCTGTCTTTGATATGTATGTAATTTGCAGGATAGGATGTGGGCAACATATACTGCCAAGAATCTTGATGATTTTGATCTTATGTTTGTAAAAAAATGTTTTTTTATTGTAATAAACAAAGTTAAAGTCAGCTTTTTGTTAATTTGTATATTAATTCTGATGTTTACATTTCCGCAAATTAACAATTTGGAAGAAAAAACTCATTTATAATTTGAATAAGGCTTCATTCACTGGAATGGAAAACGGAAATTATTAACTTTTGTGGTTATTAAAGATGGTAATTAATTAAATCTAAGGTTTGTAATCATCAGATTTGGGTTATTAAAGATGGTATTTAATCAAATTTAAGGTCTGTAATTATCAGATTTAATATATCTTAAATACTGTGTTTAATGGTTGTAAATATTTACTTTACTTTTTTTTTAAAGTCAAGATAAAGTGGGACATTACATCATATTTAAGTGCATGTAAAGTTAATGTAAAGGTTACCTTTTCCAACTTTGTCTTTTTTCAGAAACGCCAATTAAAGGCATTGTAAATAATAAATTTACATTATCTTCACTCGTTTTGTAAAGCCAAATTTTCACGCAGTGTTTGGTATTTAGACATGCTTGTCTGCTTTCTTACTCAACATGTAAATATACACCAAAATATGGCAAAGCATGGATATTTTGATCTAGGTGTAGAAGAGATTACTGAAGAATTATTATTGCTTTTTGATAAAAAAAAAAAATAATTGAAACCTTTACTTATCAAACTTGGAGGCTGTTTCTGACATTCCTAATATTGGTCTGATGAATTTTGAGTCAACTAAGCCAGCATTGATTTCCCTCCCAAAGCTAGAGACTCCAGCTGAATCCGAGAAAATATTTCGCTTCTTTATTGAAGGTGACATAGAAAGCAGTAGTTACAAGGTTCTAGGCAGTCAAAATCAATATTTCGCTTCTTTATTGAAGGTGACATAGAAAGCAGTAGTTACAAGGTTCTAGGCAGTCAAAATCAACCAAGAAAAACAAAAAATGCGCAATCAAACTATTTCAAGGTATGCATAAGTACTTAAAATTTACAAAATCAAAACCTGGGGAAAGGGAAGGAGGAGTGTAGAGAATTTTCATAATTCAATAATTCAGTGTGAATAAAAAAATAACAACTAAGCTGTTACAAAAAATATATTTATTTTAATTTTAGAGTGGCACACATGCAGAAGTTTACAATGAGTCAATGGACATGCAAACCGTTACTGTAGATGTACTAGCAAGTCATTTACGCAAGTTCTACTTTGAAGCCAAGACGAAAGAGTCCACGAATAGGAATAAGAATATGACATCTACATGTATTCAGGTAAACCATTATCACAAAAACACACTAAAAATTGCGTTCAGCTATAAATCGTCACCTCCAGGACACTGTTTGGGACAACGCTTTTCTTTATTTAATAATTTCATTTTTCTTTATTCAATAATTTCATTTGTCTTTATTTAATAGTTTTGTTTTTCTTTATTTAATATTTTCGTTTTTTCTTTATCTAATAATTAAGTTTTTCTATCTTTAATTTTGGTTTTGACTATTGGGCGTCTCTAAGTAACAAAATGTCTTCATTAAAAATCTGTAATTATCTAGTGTCATGTAAACGAATTTAAGTTGACGTAATTGAAACATTTGATGCCTTGTCATCTCAACTCAAGTCATCAGAATGTATAAGAATTTATTTAAATTAATTCTGATGATTTGTTCACCACAATAAGCTGCCTCTTGCAGAATCGTCATTCTATCTATAAAAAATACAAAGTATATTTTCAAAGATATTAAAGAGAGTTTCAAAGATATTAAAGAGAGATAATGGTCTATTTGAAAAAAGGGCTAAATGACTGAAAATTGTCTCGAATCTGAAAACCTATACTTGAGGGACTGACAAATGTCATCGGATATATTTTTATACAAAAATTAAACTCAATTAAAAATTTAAACCATTTCTATTATACTTTGGTAAGACGCTGTATGGAGTTGGTGCCTAGCTTTCTACACGTTACATCATTTTTAATTAAATAAATTTACCACAGATTGCCGGGAAAAGTGACATAACTTGAATAATTAGCATAAGAAATGTACAACAGAACTGTATGACGTTTTATTGATTCAAAAAGAAAAACTGGCTTAGATTTGGAGGTACATGTATCAGGTAAAGATTTAGAAATCAATGCAATAAAACAAATTCGTAAAGTGGACAACATTGAACCAGTTTTTATTCTGAACATCTTAACTTTTTCGTTGCATGCGTGTTTTCATATTATTGACCCCTTTTTGTCATTCCTTATTTCTGAACACGTATTATACAATGTAACATTTTAAACTGAAATGTAATAAAATTGCTAAAATTATACCTGGGTCCGCGTGTTTTTTCACGTACTGAAAAATCTTTAGCTTATTTCTAGAAAAATAGTTGACATGATTGAAAAAGGGACATTATATGGAAAGAAAATGAATTGGCATATTTGGGAGCGATAAACAATAATTCCGTATAATCTTTATGATCATTGTAAATAAAGTTTGGCGCTTTAAGTGTCCAAAAATTGCTTTGCGGTAAAAACAAATTACTGAATCATGACTCTCATTATCAACTGAGATTAGTAATTTGCCTTAGAAGTTTGTTTTGAAACCTATGATAATGGACTTTGGGATATGTTAAAACACGTTCGCAAACTTAAATGATTTTGGTTTTTAAAAACTCCGGAAAGAATTTGAACCGTAAGAGATGCCACGTATTTTAAACTTCATAATCTCAATATTAGTTTACTTGAAATCAAAACTAAATGTCTTAGCAATTAAGCGTACAGTATATGGACTTGTTTTAAGGAATGCAGTGTACTTGTATAATTTTGGATCATAGATTTTGTGGCACATAAAGATCAACTTTGCAATTGGATTACTGGAATGTTAAATAAAAAAGGCTATGCTGTTTACATTTGATTAATTTAACTTTCCTCGTTGAAATTACAAGTCAAAGTTAGTTTCCAAAGTTTCCTTGGATGGATACCGTGCATGGAAACCCTTTATAGAAGGCTAAAGTATTGTGCCTTCCGTAAAAAGTCTGCGATGATCAAAAATTAATTAAATAAACAATAATTTTAACTGCTCCTTACTTAAATTCCATTTACATGTATAATGGTGCAAGAAATTGAAATAATTTGCATAAGTATATATTTTCATTTGCACATTTCTTTTTAGCTCACCTGAGCCGAAGGCTCAAGTGAGCTTTTCTGATCTCATTTTGTCCGGCGTCCGTCTGTCTGTCTGTAAACTTTTCACATTTTCGACTTCTTCTCAAGAACCGCTGGGCCAATTTCAACCAAACGTGCCACAAAGTATCCTTCGGTAAAGGGGATTCAAGTTTGTTCAAATGATTGGCCACGCCCTCATTCAAGGGGAGATAATTGGGAATTAATGAAAATTTGGTGGCATATTTTAAAAATCTCAAAAACCACTGTGCCAGGAAAGATGAAACTTATGGGTAAACATCCTCAGGTAGTGAAGATTTAAGTTTGTTCAAATCATGACCCCCGGGGGTAGCGCGGGACCAAAATGGCCGACCAAGCTTTTACATAGATATATATATAGGAAAATTCTTTAAAAATATTCTTCTCAAGAATGACAAAGCCATAGTTCAACATATTTATAAGGGAGCATGCTCAGGTACTGTAAATTCAAGATTGTTCAAATCATGACGTCCCGGGGTAGGGCGGGGCCAAAATGGACCACCAAATTTTAACATAGAAATATATAGGAAAATTCTTTAAAAATCTTCTTCTCAAGAATGACAAAGCCAAAATTCATCATATTTATATGGAAGCATGCTCAAGTAGTGTAGAATCAAATTTGTTCAAATCATGACCCCCCTGGGTAGGGCGGGGCCAAAATGGTCGACCAAATTTTTTAAAGATATATATAGAAAAATTCTTTAAAAATCATTTTCTAAAAAATAGCAAATCCATGATTGGTCATGGGACTACTTTTGGATTAGAACTTTACAATAAAAAGCCATTTTCTACTTTTTCCTAGCCATATTGCTCTGGTGAGCGATGTGGCCCCTGGGCCTCTTGTTTAAATGAACCTATTGAAGAGAAAATGTCCAATTCTGTGTGAATTTAGGAAATCAAAGCGTGCTCGAGTCACATGGCGCATTAATATCTATATGTAGAATATGAAAACATTTAAAAGAAGGCCACAGTGTTTAAAAATATCTTGATAAATGACGAGGTTCTCTTTAAGTATTTCTCATTCTTTTAACATGCAAAATGACATTTCTTCTATAAATTTCTCAGTAAAGATGTTTAAATTTAAGTAGTTTGGTACTTGGACATGCTTGTCTGCTTTCTTACTCAACATGTAAATATACACCCAAATATGACAAAGCACGGATATTTTGATGAAGGTGGAGAAGAGATTACTGAAGATAATTATTGCTTTTTGATAAGGAAATAATTGAAAAATCTTGGCTTATCAAAGGCTGTTTCTTGGAGGCTGTTTCTGATATTACTAAAACAGGTCTGATGAAGAATGAGTAAGCTAAGCCATCATTGACTTCACTTCCAAAGCCGGAGACTTCAGCTGAACCGGAGATAATATTTCGCTCCTTTATTGAAGGTGATTTAAATGGCTTCTAGGCCGTCAGAATCAACCAAGAAAAACACAAAATGCGCAATCAAACTTTTTTAAGGTCTAGATCTAGTAAATAAAAGGTGCCTACAGATTTATCAAACTTGAGAAACAAATTCCGTTTATGATACTTTATAAATTTAGCTTGGTCAAATAAGGTGTTTTGGGGAATATTTTGTTGGTACACAAGATGAAAATCATATCTCAAACTGTAATTTTCAATGAAAAAGTAAGAAAACCAGTCATGGAAATGGGAGTTTTTTTTTCTATTCGACAAAGGAAATGTATCCAGATTGCCTACAGTCTCTCAGGAAACGGTAATTAGTATGTTCTTGGCCTCCTCTTTAAGCTTATATCAAATTTAACATAGGTATCCGGTTTACTTTTCATATGATTTCAAACAGAATGACATGAAAATACCTTATTTTCTACATAATTCTGCTAAAGCCGTAAAGTCCGGGAAAAAGAAATTTGAAATTGATTATGACGTCATAATGAAACTAGCACCAAAAATTAGTCTCAAGTTATTTACTAGATCTTGACCTTAAGGTATTCAAAAAGGTATTTAAAATTTACAAAATCACATCCTGGGGAAAGGAAAGGAGGAGTGTAGAGAATTTTCATAATTCAATAATTCAGTGTGAATTGAAATAAATAATAACTATGCTGTTACAAAAAATATTTATTTTAATCTTAGTCTGGCCCACATAAGTTTACTACAATGAGTCAGTGGACATGGAAACCGTTACTGTTGATGTCCTAGAAAGTTATTTACGCAAGTTCTACTTTGAAGCCAAGACGAAAGAGTCCACGAATAGAAACTAGAGGTACTGTTAGCGATGAGCTCACTAAATGATACCCCCCGCTTCCATATTGTTATAATGGCAAAGTCCATGTTTTGCTGTGGCCGTGAAACCCAAAATATGTGTCAGATCAAAAAGTAAAATAGGAGGTGCACAATGGCAATATGTAATAAAGATTCTTTGAAAGTTTCATCAAATTTCATTCATTGGTATGAGAGGAGTTGCGGATAAGAGATGGGGGGTACCCCAAAGCGTAACAGACGGACGGACAGACGGAATTAACGATAACTATATACCCTCCCGCTTTTCAAGCGGGGGGTATAATAAGAATATGACATCTACATGTATTCAAGTAAAACATTATTACAAAAACACACTAAAAATTGCATTCAGCTATAAATCGTCACCTCAAAGACTTGGGTCACAAAATCGACATTGTTTGGGACAACTTTTTTCTTTATATACTAATTCTGTTTTTCTTTATTCAATAATTTCGTTTTTCTTTATTTTATAATTTCGTATTTCTTTATTTTATTTCTGAGTTGCACAATTTGGCTTCTGTAAGTAACAGAATGCCTTAATTAAAAATCTGTAATAATCTAGTGTCATGTAAATAAATTTAAATAGACGTAATTCAAACATTTGATACCTTGTAATCTAAACTCAAGTCATCAAAATTCATAAGACTTTATTTTAATTCTGATGATTTGTTCCCCACAATAAGCTGCCTCTTGCAGAATCCTGATTCTATCAATAAAAAAAAAAAACAAAGTATATTTTCAAAGATGTAATTAAAGAGAGATAAGGGTCTATTTGAAAAAAGGCTTAATGACTGAAAATTGTCTCGAATCTGAAAACATAAACTTGTGAGTCTGACAATTGTCTTCGGACATATTTTATATCAAATTTAACTCAATTAAAATTTAAACCATTTCTATTTTACTTTGGCAAGACGTTGTATGGTGTCGGTGCCTAGCTCCTACACGTTGCTTTATTTTTTTTTAATTTACCACAATTTGCCGAGGGAGAAGTTAATCTTATGACATAACTTGAATAATTAGCATAAGAAATGTACAACAGAACTGCATCTCGTTTCATTAATTAAAAAAAAAACCCACTGGTTTAAAATTGGAGGTATCAGGTAAAGATTTAAAAATCAATGCAATAAAACAAATTCGTAAATTGGACAACACTGAATCACAGTTTATTTTTCTGAACATGTTAACTTTTTCGTTGCATGCCTGATTTCATATAATTGACTTCTATTTGTTGTTCCTTATTTCTTAACACGTATATATTATTTACCATGTAACATTTAAAACTGAAATGTACTAAAGTTGCTAATTATGCCTAGGTCCGCATGTTTTTCCACGTACTGATAGTATCTTTAGCTTGTTTCAAGAAAAATACTTTAACAAATTGAGATGATTGAAATATGAACATTATACGGAAAGGAAAACGGCAGCGACAAACAATAATTGCGCATTATCTTTATGATCATTGTAATAAAATTTTTGGGGCTTAAAGTCTCCAAAAATTGCTTTGCGGTAGAAAATCATTGAATCATGACCCTCATTGTCAATGAGATTGGTAATTTGCCTTAGATGTTTGTTTTGAAACCTATGATAATGGAATTTGGGATATATCGAAACACTTTCACAAACTTCAATGATTTTGGTTTTTAAAATATCCGGTAAGAATTTGAAACCGTAAGAGATGACACGAATTTTAAACTTTAAAGTCCCAATATTGGATTACTTGAAATCAGAACTAAATGTTAGCAATTAAGCGTACAGAATATGACCTTGTTTTAACGAAGGCAGTGTAGTGGTTTTATTTTTGGATCATAGATTTTGTGGCGCATAAAGATCACCTATGCAATCGGGTCACTTCAGTGTTAAACAAAAAAACATTTTTCTGTCAACAATTTGGTTCAAATATAACACAGTAAATAAACACACAAATGGTTTTCAAATAAGACGATTTAAAACTGGATTTTACCTGAAGCCCTGGTAGTACAAATCGCCGATATAAAAAGTGTAATCTCTTGTTGTCAATTAACTGTCGACCTACTTTTTTGTAACTGGACAAAACATTGAACTTGGTGGGTTATTTATCGATTGAAACTAAATCTTATCAAGACGAACTGTACATGCATTCCACATACATGTAACGGCTATGCTGTTTACATGTGATTAATTTAATTTTCCTCGTTAAATTACAGGTCAAAATTAGTTTCTCGAGTTTCCTTGGATAGATGCCATGCATGGAAACCCTTTATAGAGGGCTAAAGTATTGTGCCCTCCGTGAACAAAATCTGCAATGATTAAATATTTATTAAATAAATATTAATTTTAACCGCTCCTTACTTAAATCCATTTACATATTGCAAGAAACTGAAAATAATTATCATAAGTATATATATTTACAGTTGGAAATATCTTTTTATAATGAACCTATTGAAGAGAAAATATATTCAATTCTGTGTGAATTTGGGGATCAGAGATCATAGCGCGACCGAATCACATGGCGTATTAATATCTACATATAGAATATGTAAATATTTAAAAGAAGGCGACAGTGTTTAAAAATATCTAGATAAATGATGAGGTTCTTTTTAAGTATTTCTCATTCTTTTAACATGCAAAATGACATTTCTTCAATAAATTTCTCAGTAAAGATATTCAAATCTAAGTAATCTGGTACTTGGACATGCTTGTCTGCTTTCTTGCTCAACATGTAAATATACACCCAAATATGACAAAGCATGGATATTTTGATGTAGGTGGAGAAAACCTACTGAAGATAATTATTGCTTTTTGATAAAGAAATAATTGAAAACCTTGGCTTATCAAAGTCTGTTTCTTGGAGGCTGTTTCTGATATTACTAAAACAGGTCTGATGAAGAATGCGTTAGCTAAGCCAGCATTGACTTCACTTCCAAAGCCGGAGACTTCAGCTGAACCGGAGATAATATTTCGATCCTTCATTGAAGGTGATTTAAAAGGCTTTTAGGCAGTCAAAATCAATTAAGAAAAACACAAAATGCGCAATCAAACTTTTTCAAGGTATTCAAAAGTATTTAAAATTTACACAATCACAACCAGGGTAAAGGGAAGGAGGAGTGTGGAGAATTTTCAATTTTCATAAGTCAATAATTCAGTGTGAATTGAAAAAAAATAATTAAGCTAGCTGTTGCACAACATCAGAAATAACCGAAAACACCCCTAACAAAGACGTGGAGGAAGTGAAGACACGGGGCATTTGGCTGCAGGGACGCAGGGTTGTTGAAAGATTTCGATCCTTGTTGAAGGTTTGAAATCATATCAGCTTTGCTCACAACCCTTCCATTTAGGAATTTCGGGCTCGGTCGAATGATACATGTATAAATGAAGTGATAGTACATCGAATGTTAACACTTGCAACGGGCCAGGGAGAGGAGAAAAATGCAGCGGACCAGACCGGGATTCGAACCTGGCCCCCCTGAAACTCCGATCAGGTGCTCTACCGACTGAGCTTTCTGGCCACCGGTGATCGAACATGGCTGACCGGCACATTCCTCTCTCCTCAAAGGTCTTTGCCCACAAGAAACCCAACCCAGGCTCATCCCTGGCAGACCTCTCACCTATTAGTTTTAGGGCATAGCACGGCACCAAATGTAACGGGAGAGGAGAAAAATACAGCGGACCCCACCGGGATTCGAACCCTTGCCCCCTTGAACTCCGGCCAGGTGCTCTGTCGAATGCGCTATCTCACAATCAGCTATCGAAAGCGGCTGCCCGCTACACATGTAAAGCAAGTGCCAAATGAATCGTGTCATTCTACGAAGAAAGGGTAATTGCATGGGATGTTAACACCAAGTTACGACTGGTATGTTCAAATCAGGTTTAATCTCTTAAGCATTTTAGCCCATATTATATAATCTGAATAACTGATATAGTGCATATATATAATAAAGGAAACGAATGAAAATTCGACTTCAACTTGTTGGAGATAAATATAAAATTTTATTCATAAAAGACAGAGATTTATATTGTCAAAAACTATTTTAAAGAATTATCGTGAAAATGGTTTGGTGAGAAAAAAAAGTACATATACATCTAATGTACAGTACTGAACTATTGTTTATACAGAGCTTTATTCGGATAGCTAGGCCAAGCTTAAAAAATTCTTTGTTTGCAGTTGCCGACCTATAATTTTTAGACTGGGTCGGTAGGTAGGCAGTTTTTTTTGTTTTTTTTTTTAAATCAGAATTTTGTTAGATAACAATTAAAAGAGGTTTTCATACACCTACTAGACATGTCAATAAGCTCACCTCTTGTTATAAACTACTGAATGATAAAAGTGTTATGATTTGAAAACGAAACTGTTTCAATATTCTGAAAAATTGAAAAAAAAAAATCAAATTTCCAAATGGCTAAAAGAAAGTTTTGGTCAGGTGCATTTCAATGGGTCGGTCGGCAACTGCAAATAAACTTAATTTTATTTTAGGCCATATTATTATTATTCCAATAGTTGTTTGTATTCATTTTTACATTGATTATCAGCTTGTTTTACTTATTAACACAGGTATGTTAAAAATAGTGGATAGGGTGAATCAGAAGTAAACAATCTACTAATTGCCCTGAATGTACCATACACAAATGCAGGCAGTTTGAAAGCCAGAGAGAGAAGTAGAAAAGAACTTCAACATATGACGGAGACATCACGGGGGTTGTCACAGCTAGTTGTGATGCACGAGACACTGTGAAGGACACACAGTGCATTTTTTGAAAATGGATCGACTGTGATTAGCAACCTAACTACTAGTTCAGTATCTTGATTCAGAGTTGGAATAAGTGCAAGACGGGTTTATGTTTCAGATCATTTTTTGATACAATTTAGATTTTGTAATAATATGTTGATCGTCTGTTGTTAACAAACTAGTTCAGAGTTGGAATAAGAGAATTGTTTTAAAGATGTGTGTGTTAGACGAATAATATGATATATGTAATTGACATATTCAGATCTTAGGATTTATCAGAATTGTGCCATACTTAAAATGAAATGAGCTCTTCAAGATGGGGTTTTATCTCGAATCATTTTAGCTCACCTGAGCCAAAGGCTCAAGAGAGATTTTCTGATCAAAATTTGTCCCTCTTCTCACATGTCTCAAGAACCACTGGGCCAATTTCAACCAAACTTGCCAAAAATATCCTTAGGTAAAGGGGATTCATGTTTGTTCAAATGAAGGACCGGCCACGCCCTCTTCCAATGGGAGATAATGATGAATTAGTGAAAATAGTGAAAAATTAATGGCATTTAAAAAAAATCTTCTTCTCAAGAACCACTGGGCCAGGAAAGATGAAACTCATGTGGAAACATCCTCAGGTAGTGTAGATTCAAGTTTGTTCAAATCATGACCCCCGGGGGTAGGGTGGGGCCACCTTGGCCGACCAAATTTTTACATAGGAGTATATAGGGAAAATCTTCCCAAGAACCACTGGGCCAGGAAAGATGAAACTCATGTGGAAGCATCCTCGGGTAGTGTAGATTCAAGTTAGTTCAAATCATGACCCCCAGGGGGTAGGATGGGGCCACAATGGTCGGTCAAGGTTTTACAAAGGAATATATAGGAGAATTCTTTAAAGATCTTCTTCTCAAGAACCATTTAGACAAGAAAGATGAAACTCATGTGAAATTATCCTCAGGTAGTGTAGATTCAAGTTTGTTCAAATCATGACCCCGGGGTGGGGGTGGGGGGCAAGGTAGGGCCAAAATGGCCCATAAAAGTTTTACATAGAAATATATAGGGAAAACTTTAAATATGTTCTTTTCAAGTACTTCAAAGCCATGATTAGTAATATTTATATGGAATCATCCTCAGGTAATTTAGATTCTAGTTCGATCAAATCGTGATCTCCTTCGGGGGTTAAAATTCACGCCTCAGTAAATGTTTAGTTCTGGTCTGATATGTGCTATTTCCTGGCCGATGTGCTCAGTTGAGCGCTGTGGCCCCTTGGCTTTTTCTTTTGTTTTTGTTTTTTCAATTTACACTGGCTTATTTTGCACATGCAGCAGCACAAAATAGAGGAAATAAAAAGTATTGATATTATTTTAGACTTAAATAATACGTTCTCGACGGGAAATATTTCCGTTAATCGTGCATCGATTTCGATGCAGTTTTTTTTTCCTTTTTTTCATTTGGTTGGTTTAATATATCTGTCCGTGTTACGTAACATAAAAAAGAACCGCTATCCATAATCATTACCCTTTCATGTCATTTCAAAATTTTCCTTTTTAAATCAAAGTATTGAAATCAAGGGACACAAGGTGAAAACTAATATGGATATTTTCTGTAAAACCTATCAGTAACATAAGAAATGTTTTTCATATGCATCTATTTCTCTATATACATTGTAAACCTTTCTTGCTGATAATGTATTTTATAACACATAGAAATGATACATGTTATATTGTAATGCAGTTTAATAACACATAGAAACAATACGTTATATTTAGCCTATTTATCAAAAATTTCTAATTGATTAAAAATACACATTTCAATTATTCAATAGTCCCCGCCCACTGACGTCAAACACAAACTGAGAAAGATGCATGAGGTTGACATGCATTTAAGTCTCTTGACATTTCATTTTGCAAAATTTACATTCATGTTGAATTATTTAAAAAAAAATCAACTCTCATAACCTTCAAAACGTTATCACAGAGAAGAATAAAGATGGAAATGTAATTAGTAACTTACATTTCTTACTTTTACAATTAAACAGTGAAGTGTCATATATAATTGCTTCCCTCGAGCTGAGTGGCACAAAGTTTATCACTGTCATACTATCTCGGAAATATCCTGCAATGTTTTACTAACAATCCGGACTCGACTGAACCACGACAAGTGATTACAGAGCATGGAGGCGCCATGATGAAATAAGATCGTTTCCATTATCTGGTTGTTATATAGGCGATTATCGATTTCCTATAGAAATATTGACAGACGATGGGCTTCAGATACAAGATACCACAGGTGATATTGAAACCTGCCGAGAATTCAGATGTGCAATTCTCAAACAAAAATGTCGAAGAAGATGAACAAAATAGAAATCAAAATTAAAGAGCCAGTCGGTATTGTTTTTCCATTATCTTGTGATGACATGTAAACAGCTGAAAAAAAGAGAAAAAAAATAGCCTTATAATGTACAAGGAGTTCAATTTTACATCAGGGAAAATCCATACATGTATGTATTTTATCAAGGGATCACAAGAGCAAGTTTCATAACCAATTCTCATTCTAATCCTTTAAAATTGAATACGATTTCAAATATTTTAACTTTTGATATTTATCGACATCCTCATTATTGAAAAATATATAAAAGATATATCATACATGGTAATTTGTTGGTCTTAGTTATCATTTTACTTCCTTTTATTGTTGTTTGCTGGTGTGGGTTGATATCTACAGACTGCTCGTCGAATTTACACGTGATGTTTATTCCCTCATTGTATGGCATCGTATGCCTTACTCCATTGACCAGAGCTACAAGAGAGAACAATTTTGATTAATAAAGTGAAGAAATGTGTATATTCAGTGGCTGATTTAATGAATCTTGAAATGGGGGAGCCGACAAGAATTTGGTCGAGGTAGCGGTCCACAGCCACACCAAAAAAAAAAAAAAGATTTTAAATTATTAAATCGTGTGTATATTTGGGACACAAAAGGGGTTCCCTCTGGCCCCATCTTAATCTGCCACTGACATTTATCTGATAACTATTAGATTAAAAAGCTTGGCCGTGCAGTTTTACAAATGATGCCGTTCTTATCAATTGGACTCAAGATTGATAATACCCAAAGCGTTCTGACATTTGCACTTATAAAATACAAGTGTTTTTGTAATTCAGATAACAATACACTGTATGCCCCCTAAGAAATCATGATTAACCTGAAACATGTCAATATAATTATTTATAGTACATTCAATTTAGAGGACACTTTAATATTGATTATATTACTGCTTAAAATAACATGACATTGTTACTGTGTATATCAATTTCAATGAAAATATTAGACACTTCCTCTGTACGTCATGCAAATAGTCAAATACTAGTATATCATAACATTTTCCGACTGTTTACAGAAAATTTAAGATTAGAAAAAAGGACCCCAAGGAGAAAATGATTGCTTTGAGCTATGCGCAGGGGACAACATTTGAAGAATATTCATGTTTACCTTCAGAATCACCGAAGCAATGGTTCGTTTGATTTTCTTTGTTCCATCTGCAGTGTGCCAAATCCTCTTTTCCCACGATACGCATACCTTTATGTGAAAACCTGAAGGACGCATGCTCACAGGAAATCGTTACATGCGTGTTGTTACCGTACGCCGTTGTTCGAAACCCAGAAACTTCAAGAGGAAATACATAACTTTTAGTGAATTATTGCAATTCAATTACAGCAGTAAACAAGAATTGTTATTTTTAAGCAGTTTAATTCCCCCTCTTTGAAATTCAACCTTACTATCGAATTTTCGAGATTCTACTTTTACAAATGAATGAATCCAGGCGGGGATACTAGAAGTGTTAGTATTTTTTCTTGCAATCCTTGCCCACATAGTCGGGTCACTTTACGCATAAAATGGCCGTGTAGATATATCAATTAATTTATCAACACTTGATTTTCTATTTGAAGCATTAAAATAAAATAGAGACTTGGTGCTTTCATATCCTATTTAAAAAATTCTCCTAAAAGTTCAGGTCTTGGAGAACTGGCTTTATGAAATTGCAATGTTCTTGAATTTTTAGGTAAACAGGTATAATTGTGTACTTTCAGTGAAGAAAAATTATATGAGCGCACTCTCTCATCTAAAAAATAAAACATGTCCATTAATCCTCAGAAACAGTTCTATCATTTACTAGCTGCATATTTTAGATCAGAGGTTGTGCTCTATACTAAATATCAAAACATAGCGTTAAAAATTGGCCGTTTTAGTAGACTTTTTCAGAATATGAGGAAATTGACGCAATTCCTGACGTCATAATGCATTGATTAGCCAGAAAATGACGTCATTTTTGATAGATACGCAGTCACCAAAGATATAAGTGATATTTAATGCATTGTGAAGTAAAACTATGCAGTTTCAGTTTTTCAGAAATTCACAGGGCCAAATAAGGCAAAAGTGAACCTTGTTCTTTAAAAAAAAATCTCTTCAAAAAATTTGACTAAAAAGATTAAATTCAAAAGGAAGGTTGAAATGTATACAGACTTACGACAACTCTTCAAAAAATTTGACTTAAACGATTAAATTCAAAAGGAAGGTTGAAATGTATACAGACTTACGACAAGGCTTCAAGAGAATCCTTTCACGTAAACTTCTTTCTTGACACGTAGTGTTGATCCATAGCGTATGACCGGCATGGATACTGTGATTAAATGGTGTACGTATTGTAAAAATTCTACTGTCCTTGTCGTGATTATAATGCACAGAATCCGCAGTATGGCAAAACGACTTGTTATTATTGATGAAAATGCAGTTTATTAAAACATCTGTAACGATGTTGATTTTGAGGTTTTTCATGTCACACCTCATTGAAATCTCAATTTCTAATTCTTCTTTGTGACAAATTCCTTCGGATAGGTCATCTAAATTGATGATCGTTCCACAAATTCCTTGATGAATGTGAGAAAAAAACCCAGTGTAATTAAACAGAACATAGAATTGAATTAAAAAGTTAACCATATTAATTCTTAAAGACTTAATCTTATTAACCTTTCTGGATATCCAATACGAACAAAAAAATAAATAAATAAAATTAGACAAAAATGTATTGTCTTTATAAAAGGATAATGAACACAGTCATTCAAGTATCTTTACAAAATAAAGGAACTCTAAAAATTTATAGCTGAAATTTGACCAGATTAACAGCTTCATATTAAGCCAATACACATAATTTAAAGAAAACCAGCATATTTTAATAAGAGTAAGACATGTTTTTCTTACTGCAAAGAGTGGGACGTGAAGCCCAGTCCTTCGGACGAGACCGTATAAACCAAGGTCCCGTGTCGCAGTCCGTGCTAATATGTAAAGATCCCTCTTTGCTCAATGACACTGAGTGCCGAGTATAGGAATTTGCAACTCTCCACCAGCGAAGTGGTGAGCGTCTCCATATGAGTGAAAATTTCTCGAGAGGGACGTTAAACATTCAGTTTTCTTGATCAATACAGATGCTAACTGCGGATATGACCGGATGCTTTTTCCTGCGAGGCTCCTATATATTTCCACCTCTGGAATGTGTGGGTATCCTCTTTATCTTGTTCAGTCATTTGTATACATCATTTGCTGATCGAACTCTTTACATTTTTCTTATAGTTATAAATATCTATCGAAGTTAAATGTATTGTAACTCCGAAGGTAGCACTGAATATCTAGAATATTAAAGATTAAGGTGGGTTAAAATGATCTTTCTTTGGAAAATGTATTTTTCCTTATTTAAAAGCAACCTTAATTATCCATTTGGTCTCTAAACAGGATATTAAATTGATAGAATAAATTCTTCTTCTTTTTTTTTTTTTTTTAAAGGCCCACGGGCCTTATAGGTCACCTGAGTATCGTAGCAATTATCCAGCAATTGAATTTGGTTTGTTTAATCCAGAAGCCATGAAATACACAATCTTTAAAGAGGCAACATTGCTTATCATAATTATACACTTAGCATGCTTACTTTGGTTACTTAGTACCCAGAGGTAGATCAGAGTAACAAAGAGAAAATGCATTTTTACTTTATAACCAGCAGGTGTGCACCCCATACCACAGGAACCACTGAACCTGCGGCAACATATTTCGTAAATTTTGAAAGGAGATGGGTGAACATGACGAGAGATAAGCCCATAGAGCAACAATCATGAAGATGAAAAATTAAATCTCAGTTATATAAAAATTTTCCTTAATATTTCATCTAACATAAAAGTATACTTTATGTAAAATCTCTACAACTTGCACAAATCTCATGAAAATTGAAGTTATCTGCCCATGAAATATTACACACACACGAAAGAGGACAAAACGAGATTTTTTTCACACTATAACACTATTTATAGATATGAGTGGGTCTTTTCTCTCATTTTTTTAAAAGTTAATCCTTAAAGTTTGCATACAATCATACATATTTTGGTTTCCAAAATTATGAAGCAAGGACCCACTATACCTTAAAAATATAATTTTATGACATTAATTCGTATCTTTTTAAAAAAACTGAAGTTCCTTACGTCAATGGTCATATCACAAACATGCTTTAAATGCCACAATTCGTCAGAACTTGTGTAGCGTAGTGGTGAGCGTGCTGGTCTAAATAGAGAATGCAACTCAGGATTTTTATTGCTAGGGTTTGAACCCAATGGATTCCTCATTTTTTTTAAAATAAAAAATAAATTTTGACGAAAAATTTTCCTCAAAACTTTTTTGTTTTTCATGATTTCATAAAAATCAATGATGAGAACTTGATTCTAAATACTAAATTCACGATTTAAATATGATTTTTATATAACTGAAGGTAGTGGCCTTTTCGCACGCTACGTTCACCCATCTCCTTTTATCATACATGGTTGATTAATACCAACGAGCAGATTTCAAAGATTTAATTTGTTTTCAGACAAAACACCCAACTCTCGGTAACCCTAACCCAGGGGCCTTGAAATTAACCATTTTGAAAAAGGCACCTTCCTTTATCATAAATAGGTAATTAGATTATCGGCATATTAACCAGGAGCAAAGGAAAAGATTTTCAAAGTATTCATGTATTTTCACTATACAATCTTTGGAGCCCTGCCTTAACACCAGAACCCCGCCTTGAAATTCACAAATTGGAAGAGGCAGCCTTATTTAACATAACTAGTATGTACTTGGTTAGTTTATTTCATGCCCAGAAGCAGAGAAGATTTTTTAAGAACTAATGTATTTTCAACATATAATCAACAGAATCCCGCCCTATCACCAGAACCCCTGACCCAGGGGCTATGAAATTCACAATTTTGGAAGAAACACTTGCTCATCAAAAATTTACACTTGGTTAGTTTATTTAATATCCAGGAGCAGAGAAGAAGATTTTCAAAGAATTTATGCAATTTCACTATTTAATCAATAGAGCCCCGCCCTAGAACTCTTGGCCAAGGGGCCATGAATTTTGGTAAAGGCAGCCTTATTCAACATAACAATGTACTTGCTTAGTTTATTTTATGCCCAAGAGCAGAAAAGAAGATTTGTACAAAAAGTATGCAATTTCAAAATATACTTTATTTAGCCGCGCCGTAACACCAGAACCCCTGACCCAGGAGCCATAAATTTCACAGTTTTGGAAACAGCACTCTTTTTCTTCATAACTTTGTAGTTTGTTTAATATCAAGAAGAAGATTTTGAAAGAATTTATGCCATTTCACTATATAACCAATAGAGCCTCGCTCTAACATGAGAACCCCTTACCCTTGGGCCATAAGATTCGCTATTTTGAAAGGGACATTCTTGCTCAAAATAACTTTGTACTTGGTTCATAAAATACCCAGGAACAGAGAAGAAAATTTTCAAAGAATTTATGCCATTTCACTAGATAATCAAGAGAGGTCCGTCCTAGCACTAGAACCCCTGACCCAGGGCCCATGAATTTCACAGTTTTGGTAGAGGCAGCCTTATTCAACATAACTTTGCCCAGGCGCAGAGAAGATTTTCAAAGAACTTATACATTTTCATTATATAATCTATTTAGTTCCGCCCAAGCACTAGAACCACTGACCCTGGGGCCATGAATTTCACAATATTGGTAGAGGACTCAATGCTGATTACAATCATGCCAACAATTTGACTGCTTGAAGTCCCAAAGTAAAGACGAAGATTTTTAAAGATTGCATTAATTTTAGTGGTTTTGCCCCACATCTCAGAAGGGAGGGGGAACCATGAAATTCACAATTTTTGTTCCCCTTCACCCACCAGATGCTTTGTGTTAAATTTATTAGAGCGGTTGCACAGGAGAATCTGAAATATTCATATGTTAACGCACGTCGACAGACGAAAACAGATAGCAATAGGTAACCTGATTACTCAGGTGACCTAAATATTTATCCGTTAAAATGAAGTACTGACTCCGTTGTAAGATTTAAAATCCTTCCTAAATGAACCCTTAAATCATTTTACAAGCAGAAAAATATCCATTCAGAACGAGATCATGCTGTCAATATCGCATGTTTTTTTTGACTCGGTATAATGTTAAGCTGTTTTAAGTAAAAGCATGTCAACTGAAAAAAATTACACAAAAATAAACATATACCTTGAAGTAAAAGGGGTCCTCCCAGAATTAAGCCGGCAATCCTTTTTATCAGTAACATGCCTACTAGCTCACGGTTTTCCTGTAATTGTTTGCATTGTTTTCCTCTGTGACATATGGCAGCAGTCGGTACATTGTATGCGATAACTGTGTCATACGTCTGCAGTAAATGCCTTAATCTGTACGTATTGATTCGAATTCATGTCATTGCACATTATTT